>NC_135553.1:28461948-28641948 GCF_964340395.1 Glandiceps talaboti
TCCTGGTAGATTTCCCAGACGAACACGAAAGAGGTCTTAACCGCCATTCTCACAAGAATGGTAAATAAATAAATGTGCGAATATACCTGCCTAAGAACATTGTTACAATAATCCACTGTGCCGTGTATAGAATGATTGCTATGCTAGTCGCCTTATTTGTCGAAATACAGAGAGCTTTACTTTTAACACAAATAACAGCACAGCTCGATCATGTTGCTATAAATGTCATTGTCGTAATCAATACGACGCTAAAGATAATCCAGTTCCCGTAAACTCAAATACCACGGATTTAAGTTCAGCGATCTATGTGTACATTGTGAAAAATCGATAAGGAACTGATGAATGTGTCTTTTATCAGTAAGACTGTCTGTATTAGAGTATTGACAATTTTGAAAATCGATTGTACTGTCTGGATATCGCACGTTCATCAAAAATAATTATGGTTGGATTTGAGGCCATAAATCATCCGATATGCACATCAAAGATGTGAAAACCAGTGAAATAGGTTGCCTGTCTACCAGTCCCTGTTAAAACTTATGAGATACAATACTGATTTACTATTGACATAATTACAGTATACATTTATACATTTGTAATTGCATGCTCAAAACTCTCACAATTCCTGCCACTTAATATCACTGTGTATTTCAAATCCCCATTGTGGGAATATGTACAGCACAGTTCTCACCAGTCTCAAATCTGGGAATGTACAGCACAGTTCTCACCAGTCTCAAATCTGGGAATGTACAGCACAGTTCTCACCAGTCTCAAATCTGGGAATGTACAGCACAGTTCTCAAAATCTGGGAATTAAGTGAAGAGTATGTCCTAATACGGCAATTGATCACACGCTGTAAGCGCTGACAGTAGCTCCTACATACAAGTAGCTCTCCTATCAATTGAAGCTTCTTCGTAAAGTCGAGTCTGCGTAAAGAGGCCTATATTGTCAAAGTAAAGTCCTCTTTTTTAAAATGCGAACCACTGATACAGCATTGTTAAATGTTTCCCATTTTAATAAAGAGAATTGTAGTTTTCCTATATATTGCTCAATAAAACAAATGTGTTTTTCAGATAACCCAACCCACCCTAGTTTAAGCCGACCCTAAATGTGTTTTTCAGATAACCCAACCGACCCTAGTTTAAGCCGACCCTACAAATGTGTTTTTCAGATAACCCAACCGACCCTAGTTTAAGCTGACCCTAAACATTTAAAAAACAAACATTTAAATTAAAACAAAAACATAAACATAAACAATTCTTTATCTTTTTGACGCACGTCTGTTTTTCCCCCAGCGATGTCTGTACATATTACATCAAACTATTACAGACGGGATATCCTGACCTGTACTATGTCTGTACATATTACATCAAACTATTACAGACGAGATATCCTGACCTGTACTATGTCTGTACATATTACATCAAACTATTACAGACGAGATATCCTGACCTGTACTATGTCTGTACATATTACATCAAACTATTACAGACGAGATATCCAGACCTGTACTATGTCTGTACATATTTCATCAAACTATTACAGACGGGATATCCTGACCTGTACTATGTCTGTACATATTTCATCAAACTATTACAGACGGGATATCCTGACCTGTACTATGTCTGTACATATTTCATCAAACTATTACAGATGGGATATCCTGACCTGTACTATGTCTGTACATATTACATCAAACTATTACAGACGGGATATCCTGACCTGTACTATTTCTGTACATATTACATCAAACTATTACAGACGGGATATCCTGACCTGTACTATGTCTGTACATATTACATCAAACTATTACAGACGGGATATCCTGACCTGTACTATGTCTGTACACATTTCATCAAACTATTACAGACGGGATATCCTGACCTGTACTATGTCTGTACATATTTCATCAAACTATTACAGACGGGATATCCTGACCTGTACTATGTCTGTACATATTTCATCAAACTATTACAGACGGGATATCCTGACCTGTACTATGTCTGTACATATTACATCAAACTATTACAGACGGGGTATCCTGACCTGTACTATGTCTGTACACATTTCATCAAACTATTACAGACGGGATATCCTGACCTGTACTATTTCTGTACATATTACATCAAACTATTACAGACGGGATATCCTGACCTGTACTATGTCTGTACATATTACATCAAACTATTACAGACGAGATATCCTGACCTGTACTATGTCTGTACATATTACATCAAACTATTACAGATGGGATATCCTGACCTGTACTATGTCTGTACATATTACATCAAACTATTACAGACGGGATATCCTGACCTGTACTATTTCTGTACATATTACATCAAACTATTACAGACGGGATATCCTGACCTGTACTATGTCTGTACATATTACATCAAACTATTACAGACGAGATATCCTGACCTGTACTATGTCTGTACATATTACATCAAACTATTACAGACGAGATATCCTGACCTGTACTATGTCTGTACATATTACATCAAACTATTACAGACGGGATATCCTGACCTGTACTATGTCTATACATATTTCATCAAACTATTACAGACGGGATATCCTGACCTGTACTATGTCTGTACATATTTCATCAAACTATTACAGATGGGATATCCTGACCTGTACTATGTCTGTACATATTTCATCAAACTATTACAGACGGGATATCCTGACCTGTACTATGTCTGTACATATTACATCAAACTATTACAGACGAGATATCCTGACCTGTACTATGTCTGTACATATTTCATCAAACTATTACAGACGAGATATCCTGACCTGTACTATGTCTGTACATATTTCATCAAACTATTACAGATGGGATATCCTGACCTGTACTATGTCTGTACATATTTCATCAAACTATTACAGACGGGATATCCTGACCTGTACTATGTCTGTACATATTTCATCAAACTATTACAGACAAGATATCCAGACCTGTACTATTTCTGTACATATTTCATGAAACTATTACAGACGAGATATCCAGACCTGTACTATGTCTGTACATATTTCATCAAACTATTACAGACGAGATATCCTGACCTGTACTATGTCTGTACATATTTCATCAAACTATTACAGACGAGATATCCTGACCTGTACTATTTCTGTACATATTTCATCAAACTATTACAGACGAGATATCCAGACCTGTACTATGTCTGTACATATTTCATGAAACTATTACAGACGAGATATCCTGACCTGTACTATGTCTGTACATATTTCATCAAACTATTACAGACGAGATATCCAGACCTGTACTATGTCTGTACATATTTCATCAAACTATTACAGACGGGATATCCTGACCTGTACTATGTCTGTACATATTTCATCAAACTATTACAGACGAGATATCCAGACCTGTACTATTTCTGTACATATTTCATGAAACTATTACAGACGGGATATCCTGACCTGTACTATGTCTGTACATATTTCATCAAACTATTACAGACGAGATATCCTGACCTGTACTATGTCTGTACATATTTCATGAAACTATTACAGACGGGGTATCCTGACCTGTACTATGTCTGTACATATTACATGAAACTATTACAGACGGGATATCCTGACCTGTACTATGTCTGTACATATTTCATGAAACTATTACAGACGAGATATCCAGACCTGTACTATGTCTGTACATATTACATGAAACTATTACAGACGAGATATCCAGACCTGTACTATGTCTGTACATATTTCATGAAACTATTACAGACGAGATATCCAGACCTGTACTATGTCTGTACATATTACATGAAACTATTACAGACGGGATATCCTGACCTGTACTATGTCTGTACATATTTCATGAAACTATTACAGACGAGATATCCAGACCTGTACTATGTCTGTACATATTTCATGAAACTATTACAGACGAGATATCCTGACCTGTACTATGTCTGTACATATTTCATGAAACTATTACAGACGAGATATCCTGACCTGTACTATGTCTGTACATATTACATGAAACTATTACAGACGGGATATCCTGACCTGTACTATGTCTGTACATATTTCATCAAACTATTACAGACGGGATATCCTGACCTGTACTATGTCTGTACATATTACATCAAACTATTACAGACGGGATATCCTGACCTGTACTATGTCTGTACATATTACATCAAACTATTACAGACGGGATATCCTGACCTGTACTATGTCTGTACATATTACATCAAACTATTACAGACGGGATATCCTGACCTGTACTGTGTCTGTACATATTACATCAAACTATTACAGACGGGGTATCCTGACCTGTACTATGTCTGTACATATTACGTGAAACTATTACAGACGGGATATCCTGACCTGTACTATGTCTGTACATATTTCATCAAACTATTACAGACGGGATATCCTGACCTGTACTATGTCTGTACATATTACATCAAACTATTACAGACGGGATATCCTGACCTGTACTATGTCTGTACATATTACATCAAACTATTACAGACGGGGTATCCTGATCTACATTTGTTTGTTTTTGGGTCGAAGCAATATTTTTCAAAAGATGAAAACAATTAAAAAGATAAAATCCTGACTTACCTACCTTGTTTTCTGAGGCCATCTTATCGGAAACACATAATTATTTTTTTTCGCCAATCTGAAATATTGTTGCGTAAAATCAACATTTTAGAAAATATGATTTATTGATGCAAAAGAGAAATGATGTAGAAAGAAACTGAAAGATTGAAAGAAAGGAGCACTGGTCACAAAAAGGACAGTGTAGTTACACAGCATAACAATTTCACATTTTTCCACATTTGAGGATTCACATTGTTAATCAATGTTTTATTCTAATCTTATCAAAGAAAGACACTCGGCCAAATCAAAATTCGAATTTTTTTTTGTAAAAGTATTCTGTCATAGATAACGCAGAAATTTCAATGTTGTTTGTATGTCTTGAAAAGAAATCGGTGTTCTTGTTAATTGACATCCTTCCTGGAAATATACCTACTACTGTATGCAGAAAATAAAGCAAGCAATTATCAAGTGCATAATGTGTATATTGTTTGCCTGTGAATACGATGATGTAACGGGAACACGATATATGAACTAGAAACGAACAGAAGTCACATGGTTCTATCCACTTATTATTTCTTGCAATGAGATCAGTAGACATCATACCATTTCAATCTGGTTAGGGACCGGTCAGTTTCTCCAGCCTGGGGGGGGGGGGGCGGTGGATTCTTAAATCGGGCCGACAAAAAGTCACTGACCCCCCCTATCTGTAAAACCCAAAACAGGCTGACCCCCCTATCACTTAATTCTAAAACATGATGACCCCCCCCCCTCCATATATGATATTCGCATGAGTGACAGGTATTTTTTGATCGTGACTCAGTGTGGACTGCTTGACTGTCTTGCATCTACTTTATAAGATCCCGGGTTAGCACTATCATAATTATAATTATTGACTACACAGGGTAAATATATTTGAAAAGGAGTTTAATAGCATCTTGACAGTGAAAGATAGGGGAAAAGCTTGAGAAGGGAATATGTACAGCTGTCATGGGGGGTCCTAGGGGGTCTCCCCCTAGAAGCCCAGGAGGTTTTTAACTCTGAAAAGTCAATTTTGAGACTATTCAGACATTTTTAGAAAATCATTTCCAAGCCTTACAAGACAACACCAACATGTAAAAAACAACTACATAGGGTTGAAATACTTTTGAAATATACTTTGATAGCATCTTGACAGTAAGAGGGGAAGAGCTTGAGACTGGGATATGTCCACCTCATGCGGGGGGTCTGAGGGGGTCTCCCTCTAGAAGCCCTGAAGGATTTTACTCTTATAGCCAATATTTACGCTATTTAGACCCTTCAAGCAATAACTTGCTTTACAAGACAGCAAGTATCAGAAACTATTCTTTATAACTTACACTAAGGCTTGAAATATGTTCTTAAAAAGTTAAATGGCATCATTATATACATGTAGTAAAGGTCAGCACATCTAATGATAGTATCATTGGTAGGGGAGATTTGGAGATTAAGGCAATTTTAGACTATCTTGGCAAACATTTCACATCTTGAAAAGACAATATCATCTCAAATTAGAATAGGGTGAAAATATTTAAGAAAAGTTTAATACCATTATGACAGTAAAAAGGTTGTTGGTGCATCTGATTGTTGGTTGAATGCATGAGTGACCTCTGGGGGTGAGGAAGTCCTTGGAGTTTTCCCCCTGGCAGATATGGAGTTTTTTGCTTGAGATACTAAGGCAATGTTTAGGTTATTCATAACCTTTGAGGTAATATTTCCAAGCTTCGAAAAGCTAACCTAAATGTACGTTTTAAATGAGTTTCCTATATCACATAAAATAGACATGTAACATTAGTATAGGGGCATTAATATATATATAATAAAGTCACCGGTATGTTAGAGAACTTTAGGTGGCCATACCTAGTGTATAATAGAAACTGGAATCTGATGAGATGTGGTGATTTGTAGTGTCAATAACATGACGAGTAGAACAATTTAGATTAACTTCATTTATAAACTATCTATGAAAATTGCCATTACGAAACCTTCAAGTCACAAGTTCACTTTTGCCCCAAACTGCAATATAAGTGAAGCATTGATTGTGAAACAGCCAAGCATTTACATGACATGTTCTGTAACTAGTGTGGTAGCTAGGTAATACATGTATATGTATATGTATAGTTATGTTTGAACTAATAAGTAATATTAAAGAATTTATGTAAGAAACAGGGACAAGAACAAATATTGACATGTACCACATTTCAGACAAGGCTATGTGCCATTGTAGAAAGGATTTTTTTCTTCCATCACAATTTAAAACACAATGACCCCCCCCCCATCCACAATTTTCAAAACAGCATGACCCCCCCCCCCCATCTGCCAATTTCAAAAACAGGGTGACCCCCCCCACCAATCCACCGCCCCCCCCCCCCCCCAGGCCGAAGAAACTGACCGGTCCCTTAGTGTCACTATCACTGTCATTCAATACGTTGAGTACAACAACAACAACAACAACAACAACATCATCATCATCATCATCATCATCATCATCATCGTCGTCGTCGTCGTCGTCGTCGTCATCGTCATCCTCTTTAGTGGAGCTGCTGTCTGTTTCTTCTTCCCCTTGGCTTTCATTGGTTTCCTTGGCCATTTCATGTCGCTCGAATGTCTGCTGGCCAAGACTTTTCTCAATGTAAGCCTCTACAAGTTCAACTTTGTCTTTCTTCAAAAGCTTGTATTCAGCATGTATGTTATACAAGTCAATCTTTGCATGGAAATCGCGTATATGGCTCATATGCACAATTTGCGCTTACAAGTATGGCAATGTATATGCATTTAGCAATGTGTAGCTTGTCCTCTGTCACATGGCATATTCCCCAAACAGCCAAGCTACACAGGATGCATGCCATTTGGCATGTGGAAAACAGTAAATTGTGTTGAACTACATGAAGTTTACCTAAATATGAGTCTTAGTTTGAAGGGATGTGTGTTGTTTCTCTCAGAATTGTAGACTTTGTTTCAAATAGTGCAGAGTGTATTTTACAAGAATGTTACCTTCTCAAGTTGTATGGTAACAATCCAGGGAGGTCATAAAATGAGTCAACGTAAAATGTGACCCTCCCCCTGGACGGGTTTCTAAAATATGACCCTCCCCCAATGCCCGACCCCCCTCGTAATTATTGAAGACTCCCTAATGTCACTAATACCAATGTTACGGACACAACCTGGCACATTTTTATGTGTCATGCAAAACTCATTTACAACTTACATTAACTTAAGCTTTTCGAAGCTGTGAAATATTATCGTACATGTTAAAGGCTATAAATAATCTAAAATTGCCTTAATCACAGGCAAGTAAGAAACTAGGCTTGCTGCTAGACGTTCGTGCTTTCTTCCGATAAAATAAGCGAACGAAGTTCGCAGTGAGGGCTTGCCCGAACCCATGCTCGATAGCGATGTTTGGTCGTGTGTTGTATCGGAAGAACATCCGAGGTCTAGCAGATAGACTAGTAAGAAACTTACTTGTCTGTGCCTTAATAGAGCCGCCAACACATCTCCAGATAGATCTGCTGGGGGGGGGGGGGGACCTGCTGGGACTACCTCACTCTAGAGCTGTCAACCAACAATCAGATGCACCGTGTTTTTTTTAAAACTGTCATAATGGTATTAAACTTTTCTTGAAAGTTAATTGCGAATTTTAGATGTACTGTTTTTTTAGAGATGTGAAATTAATGCTAGGATAGTCTAAAACTTGCCTTAAAGACTCTTAATGGAAACTCTCCAACTCACCCCTGTCAATGATACAACCATCATATGTGCTGACCTTTACTATAATGATGTTTAAACTTTTTAAGAACATATCTCAACCCTATGTGTAAAGAATAGTTTAATTTCTGAGACTGGATAGTGCTGTTCTGAAGTTATTGCCTGAAAGGCTAGCTCTGAATAGCCTAGCGTTTGCTTTAAGTTTAAGAGTAACATCCTCCAGAGTTTCTAAGGGGGACCCCCCTAGGACACCCCCCACCCCACAAGAGGTGGAGTTATCCCAGTCTATAGCTCTTCGCCCTACCTCATACTGTCAAGATGCTGTCAGACTTTTATTTTAATATTTCAACCCTATGTAGTTGCTAATTACATGTTGGTGCTGTCTTGGAAAGTTTGTATATTATTGCCCAAAAGTCTGAATTCCCTAAAAACGTCCAGAGCATCTAGGAAGAGACCCCTTGGGATCCCCATGAGAGGTCTACATATTCTCATCTCAAAGTTTACCCCTATTAAATTCCTCTTTCAATATATTTACCCTGTGGTCTCTAATTTAGTATGATGCTATCTTATAAAGTATTTAGTCAAGCAGTCCACTCTGAGTCACGATCAAATACCTGTCTTGTAAATATGATATACCGGGGGTGGGAGATCACTATGCTTTAGAATTAAGTGATTTCAGCCTATTTTCGGTTTTACAGATGGGGGCCCCGGGTGGATTCAGTGATTTTTCGTCGGCCCGATGGAAGCCCCCCCCCCCCCCCTCCGGCCGCAGAAACTGACCGGTCTCTAATTCAGGGTGAAAAATAGAATAAATACTGAGTCATGTGCCACCACAGTATTGTAAGCATGAAATTATTCGTAAGGACTAAAATGTAAAATATAGATGTCTGCCTCATTGTTACATGTAGTACTTTGCAATAAAAACAATTCTCAGCTGAGGAGCTTGAATATTACAATGTAGCAATCAACCATGACGTTAAACAACAACAAGCGCCCACTGTGAAGATGCGTGAATAGCGTAGGGTCAAATGTCAACATCAATCAACCAATATTATAGGTTAAAAGACTCTGGAATGCACACTTTGGTATTTTCCATGTCGAGGAGGACGTGCTGGGTCGACAGATCAAAGCACGTAAATGTTCCATCGGTTGCTATGGTACTTACTATCAGAGTTTGTAGTGTTGGTCCAGTGGTTTTAGCCACCTGATTATGTCAAAATAAAAATAGCATTGGCAGAAATTATTGTGAAACACAAGAATTGGTAGCAATGAATAAAACAATATTTAAGAAAGTTAAACATGTCTTAAATTTTCACTGAACAGTCATTCATCGCTAAAATTGTGTTACGAGCAACCTACAACATTAAATACGTAACCCTTTGCCTACTGGGTGAAATAGACACCTTATTTTACACTAATGGTCGTTTATATTGGCAACACAAACAGAAATGAAGTGTTGTTGTACAAATAATAAATAGTTGTTCAAGTATATTAGGTGCATGTATTTGAAAAACAACCAAACAGAATGGCACTTGAAACAACGAATCTTCGTTATGCGCATGACTGCACACGGTTACTATGACGACGGTCATAATCAATAAGTGAGTTGACCTTGTGAACTTACGAGGTTTCATCATGTTGATGTGGAGACATAAATATATGATTTAATACTGGCACCGTGCCGTAAAAATCGTTGGTAATATTAATTCTGAAATTCAAAGTCTTGCCAACACCTGCTGTGAAGACATTTTTTCATTGGTGCACTTTCAAATGTGGACTGAAAGCAGCGGATAAAGAAGTTAACACCCGAGGGAACCATTTAAATGGGCCAAGACACAATTGTGGTCACTGTACTTGGGTGACTAGCTGGTATCATAGTGGTATAAGTCTCTTAAACCTCTATGGTTGCACGTAGGCAAATTTACTGCATTCATTTCCGAACAAAAACTCGTGTTCACCTCTAAGACTTCTTCCCCGTTTTACACCATGAAGGCCCGCATTTAGTAATTTCAGCAGAACTTAACGAGTCATCAAAATGCCTGTCACATTAGGCTGTCAATAACAAAATTCCCGACAGAAAGTACACGAAATCGCTTTGAATAGATAACCCTACGACCTCCTTCTGTGATGACTTCATTTGTTACGGTGGTTCAAAGCATCGAACATTGGCATACATGGGCCAAGCTCGTTGAAGCTGCCATTGTTCTTCTTTGGTCCTCCTTTACACACCCACCCAGCACAAATGCACACAAAACAAGTAAAAGCTAATAACAACCATTGAATCGCACCACAAAGAAAATTCTGTAGAAGAAAAATAGTTCCATTTTATTTACATGTTACTAGACTTGTTGCAAGTCTACGCATAACAGATTATACAATGTAATCTATATAGCAACCAACTCTCTATATAACATGTATAATCGAATATTCACACGGTATTAAATATAAATATAAAAAGTACATCACACAGGGCGTATATTACAGAGCAAATTGAAGTTATTATAGTACAGACTATTTAGTCCTTTTTTGTCTACAAACAAATACACCCTCAGTTGTAGAAAGAGGATTGATTTAAAGGGAATTGTCACGTGACACTCATAGCACTTATCTTTGGTCGCCTAGTTCACAAACAAATCGCACAAGAAAGGGATATTACAGCATCCTCTTATACAAAGATGATATTGACACTGTTTTGTGAGACAGACGTCAGTTATCCCTCATACACTATATCCCTGATATGGATTAATTTTAAATAAATGAGTAAATCTAAACAAAACTTCATTTTAAATCACTAATAAATTAGTTTGAAGAAAAACGACGTTAAATGCGACATTGAGTTAAACATTCCATTGGCACATTCCCTTTATAGATAACACACAGAAAATTAGATTTACTATTAGACCAATTCCCAGCTGGATTTGAGCTGTACAAAATGTATACATCATACAATTGGAAGCATCTCAAACTACTAGGCCAGGAATTTATGCTTACAAGTAATACTGTCAGTAACTAGAGTTCGGTTTATTTTGACATCAACGATTGACGGATTTATTTTTCAAACTGTTCAAAAATGAAAATGTAATTATTTTGAAAATTTAGGTCACTTGTATACCCAGAGAAAATTGGTGTTCATACATGTCTACTCAGTATGTGATATTGCCAAGATATCCGAAATCAATAAGTCTTACAAGGTAAAGAGGGTAGTCAGAGCAGGGGGGGGGGGACCCGCTGGTCCATGTTTGTCAACGTTGAAATAATATAAGAACAATCAAATTGGACACATATATAAATTTTGTAACTACATTATCATAAACAAGATAAAAAAAGTACGTGTGATCACAAACCACGTACGGTCTTGTTAGAAATTATTAAAAAATGTTTAATTAGTTTATTGGCCGGCACACTATCCCTTACAGGTAATAGTGTTTACGAGCTCGTGATGTTTCGATCGAAGAACGTCTTTTAAAGTGGAAAATTTAAGGGGAGATTGATTAATAGTTTTTAATAACACTCTTCAGTTAAAAAACAAACTATTTTACTATTGATTTCCTTACAATAAAATGGTGTCATTAGTTAAGATTACTAAGACAACAACACCGTCTTAGGATATAAATTATGCGTTAGAAATATCTCTCCAGGCGATATCCTTCAAATTTTATTGTCAGACATAACATGGTATCGACTTTGCCAGGACATTAACGATTTGGTCATTCCAAAACAGATGTCACTTTATTAAAGTTATGCGTTATTCATACAGCTATCTGTTCTAGGGAGATTAACAGATTATGGTATTGTGGCGTTTGTATACTTTACCCCCACCGCAAAATCTATCTATTAATTATTCAGGAGACATGTCTGTGACTTGAAAAGATTATTGAAATGTACAATATTGCTCATTGCATCGAAATGAATGCAGAATCAATGTCATGCCGAAACAAACGAACCGATTTAGGTGGAAAATGTCACTTTCTTGGTATATTGTATACAGGTGGCAACCATCAGCTTGAACGGTAGTGGAAATGTACAACTTTTACAATCAAGTGTGACAGCCTCACTGAGAATTTTGCAATCAATGTATTGACGGACTTAAAATACGTTTGAAGTGCCTGCCTTTCAAAGTAAATCACAGAGATGTATTGTGGAATGAAGTGCTTGATAGAATTCACATTATAAATGCACTATTCTGTATTTACTTTTTAGATGAGTGTACGCTAGTCGTTTAACTCTATTCGCATCGCGTTCGTAAAGGCTTGCGTGATGTCTAATGCTATGACAAGAAACATAGCCGGAGTACTTTGAGTCCAGACAGGCAGCCTTTGTGTAAATTTACTCGATCGCGGCTAACTTTGTCTTTGTTAAGGCTTTAGCGCAATGCATCCCTAGTAACATGGCGTGGACACTTTGCGTGTACATATCAAACTTTGGCATAATATTGTTTTTACATAAATTTAAAATCAAACAAATCCAATCGATTTTGAAATGAAGATAGAAATCTAACTATAATCGCTTACTCAAATAAAGAAGGATCTACACACTTGTCCTTTCTCATCGCTATCTTTACCTATAACTGGTACAAAGCTAGCCAGAAATACACACGATAGTCAACTTTAAATACAAAGGACAAATTTGAAGGCTTTAAGTTTAATATATAGGTGTTTACATCGATGTCTAGTAATCGAGACTAGCATCGATCGTGTTATATCGCTGATATTAACTCTAATTAGTTTACGTATCTAACTGTTCTATTAGTTGCAAGACCTCCACTATCTATGGTTTTAGGTGTCGGTAATAACAAACTAAACATTCCAACAGTTATCAAGCTATCAAACAAATGTCGTTGACACCATATTGAAATATAACTGATATGCGTGTCGTTATTCTGTTCCATAGCAACGGTGTGATAAAACTAAGTAAAACGAAATCTCAATACTGGTGACTTAAAAAAGTTTGGTATCGACTTCGACATAATGAAATTCACACAGTGGAAGAGCATTAATGTTGAAATTATCATCTTTTAAGTTTTCACACACTCATCGTTAATATCAATCCACTGGGCTACGTACGCTGGAATGCAGGGTCAACCCGAACCGAAATTGTGACACGGATATTGACAATTTAAACGTCACTTCTGACCTAGCGGCCAGACAACTTCTAACGAAAACAGTGCCAACGCTGTTGTTACCAAACCAAAAACCAAACAAATTGAGGGGATAAAATCCATAAGAACTCGAAATAGGTCAGGATGATGGATATAATAGAACAGGTCATGATAGAGGTCAAGGTACAGTGACAACAAACATGCTGAGTTGCTCCCTGATGGTTGATTCATTGTGCCATTATCCACTACACAATGTGATCTCCCGCAAACAAAAACGTGACATTGGCACCAACATTGCACATTCATTCAAAATATATGAACTGAAATTGACAACACCGAAACATGTACATTTCTGGAAATCATTGAACCTGGCTAACAATAGATCCGAAAATTTCAACACTCATTAAAGTGTTTCCGATACTACACCCATGCATAATAGACCATTGAGACTAATTATCAGAAAATTACTGGTCTAACTATGAAGTTTATATATGCATCAGTGTTGTAATGAAATGAACATGTGGTGTTATCTCCATGTCTTCATTTCAGAGGTGATGCCTGCTGCCTAGTTACATTAGTGGCCACCATGGCATGTATTGGAAAAGGGTCTCTACTATGTAAAACTTTAGGACGGCTTACTAAAAGAAAATCTAGCGAAGGGTTGGTTTCCCATACCCGTAATGGCACAGTTAATGGTTTTCTCTGAGAGTGGGGATTGTTTTTATGAGGGTCATGTACGCTACCCGAGTTTTGCAAACCATCCGTCCACGGTCTTGGTTTTCTCTCTCCCTTCTTCTCAATGACATCCTTCTCCACTTCATGCATCAATGGTGGAAGACGTTCCGATGGTTGTGAATGACTCGTTGTTAGTCCTTTGCGGATTTTATCAACAGTTCTTTCTCGTCGAACTATTTTGTATTCATTTTTTGAAGCTGGCAAAGTTTCAACAAGATTACGTAGGTTTAAACCATCTATGTCCATTACTTGTTTCTGGCTTCTTTTCTGCTTTTTGCTGAACTTTTTCTCTACATACAGGTCCGTTTTAGACCTGTGTAGCCATGATTCTGGCGCGCTTGCATCGTCTCTAGGATCAGTGAGAGGTAATGTTCGTAATTCATCTCGGGATCTTAGATATCCATGAAAAGATTTCTGCCGTAGAACAACATATTTGTCGAGGCTTTCATTTACAAGGTGTTTCTTAACAACAATGGATGATCCCGCTTGTCGTGGCGTTGTCTCTGGTTCCTGTTTAGGCGACCATTGTGGTCGAATTTTGACCAATTTTACGTCCATGGCATCTCTCTCATCAACTGACCCAGAAGACAGAGACAGTTGGTCGCCTTCGCTCTTCGTCGATCGTGTGTTATAAGTTGTACGGTGGGTGCAATACCGTGGTGTCGAGTTGGAGACATTAGTGGAAGTCGATGTTGGCGTTATTGCAATGGTAGTGTTTAACGACCCTTCGAGTCCAGCAGCAACAACACCACCGCACGTACAGGTCACTTCTGGTGTAATATCAGACATGCTTCTCCGCGAACTACACGTCAGATAACAAAGTCCTTCGTCGGTTTTAGTCCAAAAAGAGTCAGTGGTGGATACGTGACAGCCACAGGCGATTAAACATTAAACCACGAACTCTGTCACTGTTTATGAAGTAGCCATCATGGTGGACTGACTAGGCTAATGGGCATTTCATTGCGTCGATCCGTTGTAAAATTCCAATCCCTCAGTGCTCGACTTGACCGTCCTAGTTTAGCAAACATCGTTAGCAACGAAGCTTGGTGACAATGTTACCAGTCCATATATCGCACATCGCACTTGTACACTTCATAAAGTTCGCTGAGATGAGCAGGTAGTCGGAGGACTCAGGTGGTGTAACCTTCGTGGCGTACGAGTCCACCGCCGTCTGATGATCACAGCTTGCCGAGTAACCATAAACAAATGGACATAAAATAATGAAGACGGCCACTTAGAATTGCCCGTTCTGTGTTCTCTTTATTCAACTCATTATTGATCTGTATTATACAACCCATTCATCAATCTGAAATGCGACAGTGTATGCATGCATAATTAATTAGTATATTTGTATATAAAAAGAAACTTGGACAGCGCGGAGTGAATCTTAAAATATACATGTAGTGGGTATGGGATCATGTCGCTCATTGCAATGCTCTGTATCCACAATAAGCGTTACTTGTGTATGTACCAGACATTCTTTTGTTGGTACACGGCTATGATGTAGTGTAATTAGAGAGCTAAAATTGGCCTCGAGGGGGACACATTCCGAGATTCAGCTAATTGTAAATCATTCCTTAGATACAACGCAACAGTGCACGTGGACAGCCTCCCTTGACACAACATATCAGAGTACGGTGAAATTGAATATAAGGTTGTAAAACACAATACATCATGCTTTGAAAAAACCCTGCCATTAGCGGATTGAAATAACTGATGTGAAATGTTAAACCTTCAGCCATAAATTGAAATTGAACACTGCAGGGATGGAATTAACATTATTATAGAATAATTGCGATGTTCCGGTCGGTCCATAATTTAATTCAGCAAAATGAAAAGTCATCAATATCAATACATTCTTGCCATATCTATTTCAAATAATTTGTAGCAAATAAATTGATAAAAAAGTGTTTTTTCTCGTTGGTTTCTAGTTGATTTCGTGATGAACTTTCTGTCAACCCTCTCCATGCGATAGCTGCTTTATGCATAAACACGGTCTTGCAATGTCATGTCTTTTTCATGATAACACATCTTTGCATTCAGTGTGTATCTTGAACACGCATACACATCTTATTAATATTTCAGATTGACAATGTAAAAACATATATGGACTGTAGGCTGTGCACAGGTGAAGAATATCATGACGTACATTTTGAAATCCAAGTTACTAAAAATGCAAATAAAATTATGTTAATTATCGTCTCAAATTGTATACCGCGTTTCAGACTATCCACAAGGCAAAACCTTTCGTGTCAATAAATTCAATTTCCCGAGGGAAATTCTTGGTGACATGTTCCAACGTACTAAATCGATGGATATGACGTTTCTATGTCAATGATATAATACTGTTGCGAAATCGATCTCTTCCGCAACAATTTTAATTTGTTATATTTCTGACAAATGCTTAAACGTTTATTTTTTGGTTTATTGGATTCATTTGAAGTATATCACCCTTTACTTTCTTGCAAACTGCCCTGGATTCATTTGAAGTATATCACCCTTTACTTTCTTGCAAACTGCCCTGGATTCATTTGAAGTATATCACCCTTTACTTTCTTGCAAACTGCCCTGGGTCACTTCTAATTTTGATAGGTCCACTAGACTGACTTTTTTTTACTGACACACACACACACACACACACACACATTATACATACATGTACCATACATACATACATCCATCCATCCATTCATACATACATACATACATACATACATACATACATACATACATACATACATACGTACATACATACATACATACATACAATAAACCCATTATTATAAAAAAAACACCATACACTGACAAAATTCGTTATCTGCTTTCTCTTTGATGTCAAGCTGCAGAGAGAGGGGTGGATTTCGATTTTGAAGTGACATTCCATATGAAAGCAAACATTTTATAAAACTATATTTGAAACATGTTTATTTCTCATCATTCCCGAATTCATTATATTCGATAAAATCCCCTTCAATCGTTTGTGAAGGGAACTGACGAAAGGTACAACTAAATTTCACACAAACTATGTCTTTTGGTGACTCCTATGTTGACTGCTATAAATTCAACAAAAATATTCTTTAAAAAAACTCTGCCAAGTGTAGTCAATCTTTCTTAGATGCGTTGCTGGTATTTAGTTGAAGTTAGGCCAATAAAAAAAGAAAGAAAAAAGAACTGTTTCTGGTCAGCGCGCTCATCACTTAAATACCCGCGCTTCAGTCTTTTTTGTGTGTGTTTGTCAAGCCCATGCCTCCCTGACACAACTGCAGAGCCAACACATTCATGAACGAGCAAATGACATCTACCCCCACATACACACTTCAATGTGTATCGCCTCGATAATAACGATGGTAGTCGA
The DNA here is from genome assembly GCF_964340395.1 of Glandiceps talaboti. NCBI lineage: Eukaryota > Metazoa > Hemichordata > Enteropneusta > Spengelidae > Glandiceps > Glandiceps talaboti. The sequence continues at coordinate 28,479,441 of NC_135553.1, forward strand.
AACAAAATTTAAAACAGCTGACACCCTAAACGATTCCCAGTAATACTAAAATACTAAAATGTACCGTAGTACAAGACGGTAGGTACATCTTTAGTTTCGGTGGCAGGGTATTAAAATCAACCCAGATTTCCCAAGTCTTCCCGTAAGCGTAATAGTATACATATGACATCATGATCATTTTTGTTATTATGTCGATGAATACGAATGAAAACTTAAAATTTATACTTATTCTTAAAGAATTACTACGCCGGTACGGTTCCGTGTTAGAATTACTGTCCTAGATGGCCGATGGATGTGAATCGCGATTGTCGTAGCACGATACGGCGGCCATGCTTGTCACCCCACATGAGCACTGAACGTATTCTATAATTCATAGCCCAAATTCGTCACACACACACACACACACACACACACACACACATACATGTCCGGCATATTTTGATGAAAAATATTTTTCCATTAATATAAATAAAAAGGATATAAAATTGCATTAAAATTATTTTTTTAAGATTATTTTTATGAATGGTATGGAAGTTTACAAAGCGAAACCAACAACTCAAAATTAACTGATAGCTAGCCTATAGGTACACACAATGTGTAGCATGTGTGGTGTGCTTGCCAACTGAATTTTTTACTTTGTGAATTATGTTAAAGGTTTGGAAATTGTGGATCTTAACAAATTTTTGCGTATTCTAGTTTTCTGAATGGACAAAATAGGAATTTTATTGATTGTAGGCCCTTTTGATGTTGAAAACATTTTTTTCACTCTCTATTATGATCTGAAATATATGCTAAAGATGATATGCAAATTAATTTGCAAATTAGGCCACATCTTTATTGGTCAAACTCGTGGAGAACCCTGCACTTGCTCTATGTACTAAATAAAAAGAACAGTAACTGCTGTAAATGGTAGACTGAGTGACAGGTTTATTGAGAATTAAAAAAAAAACATTCGCGTTATCGCACCATTTTAGACAGCCTGCCCTGACCAGAAACAATCCGTTTTGGGGGCCTTAGTTTGAAATTGATAAATATTCGTGCAGGCTACACGGTGCTATCATTCACAGGCCGGCCGGCCATACACCATATTTGAATTTGTCTAGCGAGTTCATATCGTATGCTGGTTTGGAACTTACAATTTTAAGCCCAATTTACATTTCCATGGAAACAGTTCTCCTAGTTTAGATAATTTGTGTTACAACAGATACCACCGACCCATATGTGTTAAAGTTTAGGAAATTGTTTTACAATTGTTTCACTTTTTATGTCAAATTTTGCGAAAAATGCACATAATATGGTGATTTGGTTACCATGGCAACATATAGTCATAAAAATTACCACTTTTTTGAGCTCTGCATAACAAATTCTCCCCTTTAGGAAAGGCAGTTTGCAAATAAACCTAATTAAGTTTTTGTGGGATATGTATGTATTTAACCAAAAAACATTTTCAAGCATACTGTATGTTACCATGGAAACAGATATCATATTTTAGACAATTTGTGTTAAAACAGATATCATCAACTCATACATACCAAAACCAAGGAAATCTTTTTATTACTTTTTATATTTAGTCCCAGCTGGACAAAGTCCGGGATTGGGACTTATGGTTTGGGTTCCGTCCGTCCGTGCATCCATCCGTCGCCATTTCTTGGAGATGCCTGGACCGATTTTTTTCAAACTTGGTACAGAGGCAACATACAATGGCATACATACATTGTGTATGCACGTCAATTTGTTTCATGATACGATCCAATATGGCCACCTAGCAGCCATTTTGTTTGCAAATTTTCACTGTCCAAAGCCATAACTCAGACATGCTTGAACATATCTCATTCAAAGTTGGTATTAGCACAGTGTTTTATGATATACATGTGCATATCCATTTTCATCATGATACAATCTGATATAGCTGCCTGGCAGCGATTTTGTTGGTGCAGTTTTCATGTCCAAAGCCATATCTCAGACATGCTTGAACAGGTCCCCCCTCCGTACCCGACCCATCCTTTATTGTTGAATGGTTTATTCCGTCACGTCATCTTGAAGAGTAGGCATGTCCCATGTCCAATGAGGAGACACAACATGAGTAGGCATGGGAACAGATGTTCATAAAATGACCCCCATTTTTGAACTCAGCATAACAAACTAACCCAGGTAGGGTGGGTAATATTTAGATAAACTTTATTATTATTATTAAAATTAGTAATATCATTTGATTATTATTATTAGTAGTAGTAGTATTACAAGTTATGGGGTTAAATATATAATAATAAAAAATTCTGGCAGGACTTTAGAGGAATATCACTTTTTGGTTGTTGTATAGTAGGTGTAAAGGTTGAAGTTTTAATACACAACTAATTTTGCAACATTTCTCATTCAAGCTTCAAGTTGTGACATTTTGGAGTTTAGTAATTGCTCTGTATATGAATATAAATATAAGTATCATTTTATTTACTAATTATGCACACTTAAATAATACAAGTTTTAATAATTCAAATCGAACGTGTGTATATTCTGTGAATGCGCCCTGTCGACAAAAGTCTAAATATTTGTATATAATATTAGCAGTTCTGTGCAATGAAAAAAACATAGATCAGTGTGAAAATCCTCAGGAATCCACAAGAGTTTGTTCGAACGTAATTTATTACTATATGCCAGTGTAACTGACTGTGACTTCACATATTTCGGACTAGTTTTTAAAAGTCTTACCTATATTTGTCCCGGGGGCGGTACCAGTGGCCAGCTCTTGCAGGGGTGTGTGGCCAGTGCTGGAAACCCTAGGCTCAATTTTAGACCCACTTTGACCAAAAATCAATACCCAGTTTTAGACCATTACAGGTTTTTAAAAGCAGAAAGTTTAGACAAAATACATTTTCCTTAAGAGGCACCATTTTAGGGCATTTAACGGCAGTTATGATTTGGCATTTAGGACAAAGGGCCACACTTTAGACCAAGCGAAAATAAAGCAAATTGGACCCGTTTTAGACTATTCAGCTCGACCCCCCCCCCCGACCATTTTAAACAAAGGGCTAGAAAACGCACCTCAAAGGGCGGCACATACATGTATACTCAAATAAGGGAGTAGCCCCACCCCCGGGATATTTGTCTGAACAACTTGCATCACAATCGAGCAAGCTTGACAGGATAAATTCATTATTCTGTAATGATTTATAAAGTTGTTGATGACATTCCCTGAAAACAATATTTGCAATGCGCCTTACTAATACTATTCCGAAATTGCCGCTGTTTTCAAATCATCGTAGACTTTCACAACATACTGTAACAAATATCCCTCGCCATTCAGCAAATTCATGTAATACAGTCCAAAGTACATCTATTATTCCACGAAGTGTTTAAGCAGTAGTACTTGTATTATGTAGCAGTACATCGACAGGTATAAATATTTTGATTATACAGTGTTGCAAAGTTTACTGAAAAGAAGATATATTTTTTTCTGACACCCCCACCCCCCACCCCGGCGCTCTGAGCTGCGTGATCGTGAGTGATAAAATTTGAGGCTTATTATATTGAGCTTGGTACTTATTATTCAAAACATTGTGTGCCATTATGGTGGAGTCAAATGATGTACTTGGCCTCATATTTATTTTATTATGAAGACATACAGTTATTTTCGAAATGCTTGCTGAGTAAAACGGCCGGTTGAAAGTTCGTGTTGCAATAATATGTAATAGTGTTCTGTTTGCAAACCTTGTCTATATCACGTGACGCGGTGGATGGATGTCTATATCACGCGGTGGATGGACTTGCGCGATCATAGAAACAAGTGTCATTTTACCCCTTTCACATACAGTTGGCTAAATACGTCAATATTATCGATATTTTATTGTATTCCGATATAAATGTCCTGATACATATCTCGGGAAACAAATGCCTGTGTTGATCATACAACTTGAGATGTTATGCACTGACCTCGTTTCCTTCAACATCTGTGTGAAACTAGGACATCAAGGGTGAGATGTTATGCACTGACCTCGTTTCCTTCAACATCTGTATGAAACTAGGTCATCAAGGGTTAAATTCATCTACAAGACTTTCGCTAGCATTGCCAGTCTTGTTTTATCGCGTAATCGTTAAATATTTTCCTGATAATTATAAATTAATTTCTTACTTTACTTTGGTCATTTTTATTATTTTTGGCTGATAACTATCCTTCTTGAAAACTATGTACTCACTGTATTTCATTTTCATTTAATTGGGTTCATTACCCCCGCTCCCGGTCATTAGAGAGAGAGCCTTCAGTATTTACGGGGGGGGGGGCGGGGGGGGGGTCACATTTTACAAACCCGGTTGTGTTGTGTAACATAAAGATATCTTACATCAATAAACTAAACAATATTCACCAATTGTCATTTTGTATGCAGTTATACATCAATTGTTGAATTCAGTGCACAGCTAAAGAAAGACGACGTGTGTCATATTTTGCATTACAATATTTGGGGAGGGTCACATTTTACAAGCCGTAGTTTTGTGACCAAATTGAAGATTCAATTATTGTCAATTTGTTTTGGAGCTAGGATCCCGTAAATTGATCAGGGAACACGTACCGGTTACCAGCTTATCGCCTTCAAAAAATATACACTGTAAATATTCGTCCATGAAATGCCCGAAAAAATATTTGCAATGCCCCTTGCTGTTTTGAAGTCATAGGTGTTTTCAGATAATCATACATTTTAGCAACTTCCTGCAAGACAATTTTGAAAACGAAGGTCGTTGATCACGCGGTACATTTGCCGAGATCTCATAGCCGCGAAAGTTTTCAAAATTGTCTAGTTTCGCATTTTCGGCGGCCGTTTTTGACTGGGGAAAGGGGAAAATCGGGGCGTCGATTTTGCTGCGGGGGATTCCTAAGAAGTGTTGCGGTTAGGAAATGTCAGATTTTCCGTAGGTAGGTCGATATTTTGGCGAAAATAGGGATTGATACGTGCGATACCGATCCGCATCGCATCTGCTGATCCCTGCACTAGGAATTGTAGCGTTAGGTGCGGGTTAAACACTAAAACTTAAAAAGTCACCAAAACAGACGAAAAAAACCTCAAAACCGCAGCAAGACGCTACAATTATTGCAGCTATTGTGGAGTATGTCACTACATGTATATTATTCATCGGAAAGTATTTCATTACATATAGCATGGCCTTATACACAACTATAATGACTGACACCCACAGTTGCTATGATACGGGCTTCTCGGGGAAAACACGTAGTTCAGGTTGTGATCGATGCATGTCAGGAACTTTATGAGTTTGTAGGGCTATTTTAAGAAGTATATTGTGGCACAGACCACACAGGACTGTCTGTGGTTGCAATGTTAAACAAACTAAATGTCCAATGACATGGTTTATGCGCGTTGAACTTTTCAGGTTGATGGAATTCGAGATTTTAAAGTGCAGTGTGTTTGAACCTTTTAATATACTTTTCTCTTTATTCCTCTTTCTTGCTTGCAGGTGATCGTCGTATTGGTATCAATTTGAACTTGTAACTCTTGTCACCTAGTGGTCGTGCTAAATCTAAGGTCAGAGGTTTGGTGGATATATTTATTGTTTGACCTCAAACATTGACCACTAAAGTGTTGTACGACCATGGGGCGTTATTTTTTTTATGGGCACAGACGTGACAAATTCTTTTTAATAAATCCAACTTTGATGCCGCTTACGGAACAGTTGAAATACCGTATTTAATGTATCATTATCCTAGCTCCACTGTTACCATATGTCATGTTTCGTTGTTAACTTTGTGCAGACCACGTTCAGTTTTACAACCTAAAGTATCCCTCAGACCAGTAATCGGCCAGACAAACATAGAAATTTAGTAAGCACATTACATGCCAATAAACATATTAACTGACGGAAGGGAAATTCATTTTTTTAGCACAACTGAACTGAGGTTCAGTAGTGCTACAAGCATAGTGAAATGTGTGTGTGTGTGTGTGTGTGTGTGTGTGTGTGTGTGTGTGTGTGTGTGTGTGTGTGTGTGTGTATGTGTGTGTAAACCGTAAACGACTTAATGTGAAAACCGCCAGTCCGATTGCCTTGGGATATTACTTAGGGTAGACGGGGAAGTCTTCAAATGAAAATGGTCGCTTCAGAGATGTGGGTTTTGGGTAAAAAAATACGATTTTTGGTAAAAAAAAACTTAAACCCCAAAACTACTGAGCAGACTAGTCTGAAATTTGATGGGAATGTTTGTTGGGGTGTTTAGTTTAAGAATTGTTCATGACACGATGACCCCATCAACGATATGCAAATGTGTCTTTTTAGTCAAAAGTCTATAATTCCAAAATTACTGAGCAGATGCGGCTGAGATGCGGCTGGAACGTTCTAAGGAGTGTTCAGATTAAGAGGTATTCTTGATATGATGATTTCATCAGTGATATGCAAATTAAGGCTAAAAATGTGTCTTTTTGGTCAAAAATCTGTAATTCCAAAACTACAGAGCAGATTTGACTGAAACTTTGTGGGAGGGTTCTTAGAGGAGTATAGTTTAAGAATTGTTCATGACGTGATGATTCCATCAGTGATATGCAAATTAGGGCTAAAATGTGTCTATTTGGTCAAAATTCTATAATTCCAAATTACTGAGCAGATGGGGGCTGAGATTTGGTGGGAACGTTCTAAGGGGTGTTTAGATTAAGATGTATTCTTGATATGATGATCTCATCAGTGATACGCATATTAGGGCTAAAAATGTGCCTTCTCGGTCAAAAATCCGTAATTCCAAAACTACAGAGCAGATTTGACAGAAATTTGGTGGGAGTATTCTTAGGGGTGTTTAGTTTAAGACTTGTCCATTACGTGATGAGCGCTAGCCCATTAGTGATATGCAAATTAGGGCTAACATTCAAAGTTACTGAGCAGATTGGGATGACATTTAATAGGGATGCCTATAGGGTGGTCCCAATATGATCATCCCATCAGCACTATGCAAATTAGGTCTTAAAATCTAAATTTTGGTCAAAAACTTTTGTGAATGGGGCTGAAACTTGGTAGGGATGTTTCTGGAAGTGTTATCTGCAGTTTTTGTTCAAAACATTTCTACACAACTGGCCCCAGCAAGCATGGCCATGCCCTTATCAACAGTAAAGTGATAATACATATTACAAGGATAACAACAGAGTCATGTAGGTAAGTGAATAACGATTCAACAAATGTATGTTAACATGCCTAGCATTACGACCACGCCCATAGCAACATCCAAATGATGGTTTATATTGCAAAATGTAAACTGAGAAGGGTAGGCAAGTAGTTAAAGATTCCAAAAATGTATGCAAATATGCCTAGCAACAAGACCACGCCCACAGCAACAGCCAAATGCAATGTGCTACAACGCCATATGTTTTCTTATTCACATCTTTAGTGACATTATTATGTCCGATAATACTGATTCTTTTTTATCAAATTTTACTCGCCTTATTTCATCCTATTTTTTGTTTCCGTCACCTGGTAATTAGTGGAAAGGGTATTATGACTACAGTCATCACCTGCAGTTGCCATGGTGTATACGTATATTTGTATATTCACTAATCCACAATCACTGTGCATTGAAGAACAGGTTGTCACATGTCCATGATTACACAATATAATACTTCTTATATTTATGCATATTTTGTTTTAGGATTTCGATGAATCTGACATTGATTGCTGGTTTGATATCAAAGTCTAGATATTTCTTGAGAATAATGTGCAGTTGGGAGAGTCTTGGTGGTGTCAATTGTACATATGGACATTTCACAGCGATACGAAACAACGAGGGCGCTGTTGCTAATATATCTCATACGTACGGGGCGAGTTCAGAATCAAAGCCGTTAGATAGCCATGTCCAATGTGAGAAATTAAGGGAAATGAATGTTGGTCAAAAGGACCGACAGGTGTCAAAGGTTGTCGGTCTTTATGGAAGTGTTGGTCCTTACTTGATGCAGACAAACGTGTTGTTTAGACCTTTTGGTGTATCAATGTAAATATTGCCTTGGTATTGGGTTATTATATACCTTAGGGTAAGGATACGACCAGCACGACGCGAGCAGAGTGCTAACGTAGCCTTGCACCTGAGGCATATGACCCAATATCAAAGCTATAATATTATTTATTATATGTCTCCATAGATGTTATTTTCACGCAAGATTTTTCACGTCAGAAACTTGAAAAAAAATTAAATTTTCAGCTTGCTCCAGAACTTTACTTAATCTTAATTTGACGTTCGGTCAAAATGTACCTGATCGGTAGATTTATACCATACTGGCTCTTATAGTAGTGGTCGAGATAATCATAAACAAATTAAACACAAGAGACTTAATGTAGCTCTTCCTTTATGATAGTTATGTTTTCAAAACAGAGAAGTAATTCGATCTCGTTTTTTACGCCACAACACCTGCTCAGACCACTAACACGTGATATGTTCGAAGAATGCTCTTTTCGAAAGTTATGTTGGTGAACCCAATATGTAGGGATTTTGATAATCTAGATTTAATCATTTTTTGTGGCAATATATTACTCTATAATAATGGATATACAAGGAATTTGATATGTGTCTACTTCTATATAATTCACACCTATGGGGATTTAGGCACCAAATAAGACTGCTATTAAGACTTTATCTGTGATAGGTCTCGTGTTATTGCTTTTTTCTTCCGTAAGGAAGAGATGTATTTAGTGGGTGAAAGTGTGTGTAATTAGGTTATATCTCAAGAATGCATTCTTCAAATTATACCTTGGTACATACATTTGCGATACCAAAGCGCACCTGTCCTGAAAATATTACTAATGTAGCTTTAGTTTTAATAAGTTATTGGCATATTTTCGGTAGGCCACAAAAAAGAAAAAAATAGTCTCTGGTCAGGAAATGTTGTCTAAAGTGGTGCGACGATGCGATTATTTCTTTTACATTGTCAACAAATGTTAATCAATCTACTTATCATTGCAGTTACTGTTCTTTTTATTTAGTACTTTACAGCAAGTGTGTATGTGGGGCAGATGTCATAGGCTAGTTCATGATTAGTTTTGCAGTTGTCTTCACTGGTGGCAATTAATGTAGGGAGAGTTACTTTTGTGTTTTCCCTTTCATCTGCAGACTGAATTGGCTTACGGAAGAAAAAAATAACGTGGGAAGGGGACCGGGGAAGGGGAGTACTTAAGTGATGGGCGCTGACCAGAAACAATTTGTTTGGCCTTAAATGTAAAGCTTCACATTACATGTTGTGGTTGGCCAGGAGATCACTAACAGCAATGGGCAAATAGCAATCAATGAGAACAAATACCTTATTGCATATGTTCTGTTGTATTCCAACAATTGTCTGTAGGAACGACAATCTCAAAACTTTGCAATTGCCCTTACGGAAGGCATTCAGTTTAAATCTGGTGTGTTTATACGACCATAAGATGTTATATTACATACAATTTGACGAGAGGTTACGGCTGCCATTTACGTTGATTAGTAATACACCACAAAGAGAATTTTACCAACAACACGACATGCCGATTAATTAACCCAGCCAAAAGTGAAATGGGACTGGTCTGTAACAGGATACTTGACCGTATTAATTAGAGTACCATACGTTCTACAGGCATGAATCAATAGGAAAACTCGGCAGTAATCAACTGGTTCAAATCACACCTTTATAATGTTCGATATCGTCAATTTCTACCCGTCCATCACCGCAAACCTACAGAAGAAAGCATTGATATTCGCAAAACAACACACTAACATATTGGCTCAAGATGTTGAAATAAATCACGCACTGCAGAAAATCCTTGCTGTTCGATAAAGGAATACCTTGGACTTCTTTAAGAATGACAACAGAGACCAATTGACGTCACAATAGGAAGTTACGACGGTGCTGAGATATGTGAGCTAGTAGGTACGTACATCCTCAATTCTATCACAGAAAAATACCAGAAGAGCACTATTGGACTATATAGAGACGACGATTTAGCTCTCTTCAAAAACATCAATGGGAATCAAGCAGAACGTATAAAGAAAAGATATAACCGAAGTCTTCAGTGCACTCGGATTGAAAATAACCATACAACAAGAGTGTTAAATCTAACCGGCAAAATATTTCTCCGTCTTATTGAGGCATTTCCCCCAAAACACCAAACCACATAAGATCTTCAACTGAAATCTGAAGTTTAGTTACAGTTGCATGCCTAACATGTTGAGTATTGTGAAAACACACGAGTCAGTCAGAACAGACCATACACAGAAAGACAATAAATCCTGCAGCTGTAGAGATCGCAAACAGTGTCCACTCAACGGCAACTGCCTATCAACCAACGTAATATACAGGGCACAAGTCACACCAGATACACTTTTTGTCATAAAACCTTAGCATTTGGTTGTGTGAGACACACACAATTCTTGTTTGAGACACACTGAATCCTGGTCATAAGAGCTTAGCATTTGACGTTTTATGCTACAATTTACTCTAAAACAGAACACATCAAAAGATGCGTTAGTCGGAGGTGACTTCTTCAAAGCATCTTGCTTTACACACTGTTACAATTTCGTGTGGTGTCCAAGACACACTAACTTCTGGTCTGTCGAACAGAGTAAATTGTTGACATCAAGTCCCAAATGCTAAGCATTTATGACCAACAAAAGATGCCGCTTTCAATATTGAAGAGAGCGCTCGGGCAGTCAGTAGACGTCTACTACGCGATGTCCAGTGTTTTCGGTGACCATCCAGCTTTCCACTGATGATGTTTCTCGTGTCTCCTTTTTAACCCCCCTCTCTCGCTGTGTCTTTTCGTAGAGTACGTACGTCCGTCCGTCCAGTGTCTACATCAAATTTTAAAAAGTGGTGTATGATACGCTCAAACTTCAATGATTCTTCATCCAAACAAGATGGTACTCTGCCGTGATAGTAGTCCTGCTTGCATACGGAGTAAGTCGTCCCTTGAGCGAAACGCGTACACCGTCTGCGAGCATGCCTACCGTAAAAGTGACTCTTCAGAATCGCAATATCACAATTTACGACATGTTTTCTTAGTTGCGATCCAATGGATGTTTCGCATCTCGTCGGCCATCGAGGTCCGTGGAATCATAAAAAGGGGGTACATTTTCAGATCACCCTCCGAGAATATGGGTACGATGCCCCATCTCTCTCTCTCTCTCTCTCTCTCTCTCTCTCTCTCTCTCTCTCTCTCTCTCTCTCTCTCTCTCTCTCTCTCTCTCTCTCTCTCTCTCTCTCTCTCTCTCTCTCTCTCTCTCTCTCTCTCTCTCTCTCTCTCTCTCTCTCTCTCTCTCTCTCTCTCTCTCTCTCTCTCTCTCTCTCTCTCTCTCTCTCGGAACTTCCCCGACGAAGGGCCGGGAAGAAAGGTCACATAATCCAGGACCGTGTGCAGTGTATGGATTAGGTGACGTTGAAGGTATAGCTCTGGATTTATACGCTACGGGGTTTCGACACGTCAAAACCCCGTAGTGTAGAAATCCAGAGCTAGTTGAAGGTAAAACCTCCCGGATTTCGGAAAAAAGGGCGTTTTTGAAGTGATTTTCTCCCAGATTCAGTATACAAAAAGGGGGGTTCTTTTTCATTGAAATATTAACTGGAAAAGGGATACATATGAAATTTCGCTAACAAGCCGGGGTACCCACCCATCCATGATCGAGCGACTGCCACTTCTCAGGAAAATCTTCAATCGTAACACAATTAAAATTAGTTACAGTTGTGTAACTAATACTAAACGTCTCATCGACAACCACAATAAAACAACTATCTACCCAGAACGGCTGTAAAAACGAGAATACTAAATTATGTAACTGTCGCGTGAAGGACACATGTCCCCTGGACGTGGTATACCAGGCAACAGTTCAGCGCGAAGACACCAATATCCGCGAAACGTATGTCGGACTTACTGAAAACGAGTTCAAGACACGGTACAGGAACCACACAGCTTCATTCCGCAACAATTTGTCAAGAAACTCAACAGAACTAAGTAAGTATGTATGGTTTCTTAAGGATAAAGAAATTGATTACGACATTACGTGGAAAAATATCGAGATCGAAAATACAACAGCTCCAGTCAGAGATGTAATCTCTGCATAAGTGAAAAGTACATTATAATTTGTCAACCTCATCGCTGCACTCTAAATAAACGGAATGAACTTGTGTCGTCGTGTAGACATAGACATAAATCATTATTGCAGAACAATTAACTATGCTAATACGCTATGTTACTAGGTAGATATTCCCTGTTAGGAACATTAGAATAATAGAATTTAACGGTAAGGAAACGCAGATACTATATTCCATTCTACCCCTGATGAGTGAGGAATACGCACCTCACGAAACAGTTCTGTAGGGTCAATAGCATGTACTTTTGTTCAAATTTTCAAAACCTATATATAATTCGCTCTACTAACCGTATTGAGCACTTTTATGTGGTTTTATCAACACCCAGTCAATTATATATATATATATATATATATATATATATATATATATATATATATATATATATATATATATATATATATATATATATAACACCCAATCTGTGAAATTGCCCAATTCATGAAATGGGTAAGTAACTTTGCCCACTTCATGAAATGAAATAGGTAATCGTGTTGCCCAGGTTATGAAGTGGGTATGGTAAAATATGCCCAGTACATGAAATGAGCATCTTTTATAGGACACACTCAAAAAAGAATAAGAATCAAACAACTTTGTTATCATGTATTTACAAACTCATCACTTCACAATTCTTATTTCATAATAATTCAGTGTAGCCTGTGTTTTTAATAGAGTTCGATAATCAACACCCTAGTTCAAAACTCTTCCCCAAAAATTTAATTTCGCTCCTTTTAGATCATAATCTATACTCTCATTTGCATAAGGTTGACTATTTTATGAACTGGGCAAAGTTACATGTACATTTCATGAATTGGGCAATTTCACAGATTGGGTGTAACACACACACACACACACACACACACACACACACACACACACACACACACACACACACACACACACATATATATATATATATATATATATATATATATATATATATAAGAAAGGTCACGTGATTGCGTTCAACCCGACAGGTACAGGGTCAGTTACGCTCTCTAGAAACTTTGACTTTACTCGTCGTTCAAGTTTGCAATTTTTCCCAAAGACACTGGTACTGGTTTATATAACAATGGGGTTGTGCCTGGAGTCATGGCGGTGTCGGATAGGTGGTTTTGTTCAACCAAAAAATTGGAGAAACATCAAGGTAGAATCCTACAGTCCGTTGTCAACATGGACTCCTGTGAATGACGTATTGTACCGGTTTATGTTATGTACACTAGTTTGGCTATATGTCAGTGGAGGATCGAATTTTTTGCTGAGTAGCATTGATGGTATCCAACTGTGGTTGGAAGAAACAGGTCAGATAAGCGTTTCTGAAAATAATGAGGATTACAACCGAGGTTTTTTCTGTGAAAATTTGATGTTCAACGCTACCTTCAGAGGCGACTGCCAGATGTTGTTGTGGAATTCTTTAGCTTGGACAACTATGCCAAACACACTGGATAACGAAAATTTGAATACCAGTGTCAAACCTCTGGTTTCACGGTTGCTACAATTATCTGGGGACATCGAACTAAACCCTGGCCCAGAAAAGGATATTATCAAAGCCATGGAAAATATGAAAACTGACATAGTAAGAGAGATGAAGAAATCCTGCGCAGATATTCGTAATGAATTGTTAGAACGTTTGACCAAGTCGGAGAAGAATCTAATGGATACTTGTGCTAAATTAAGCGGTCAATTTACTTCTATCTCTGACAGTGTAGATAAACTGAGAAGTGAAGTTGAAGAACTGAAGGAAGATCGCCACGTTCATCATCTAGACATGGCAGCAGTCAACTCAAAACTTGATGATGTCATTGAAAGGCTAGAACAAGTAGAAGGGGAAGCAGATAGACTGGAATCATTTTCACGAAGAGATAATGTTCTACTTTATGGCATTACTGAATCCAGTGGTGAATCATTTGATATGTGTAGAGACAAGGTACTCAGAATACTAAACGAGAATGTTACCGATAAGCAGTGGGAAAAAAGAGATATTGTGAGAGCTCATCGCGTTGGAGTGAGACGAGGAGATAAGCCACGTCCAATGATAGTAAAATTTCATCACTGGGACGACAAATTAATGGCTTTGTCAGCGCGTGATGACCTACGCAGTGTTAATATCGGTGTAGGGAATGACTTAACTAAGCGACAACGCAGGATTATAGCATCACACAGACACCAGGGCAAAACTGCATACTTCAAAAATGGTAAACTTGTCGTTTCAGAAGAATCTATGAGAAACACCTTCGATCATAATAGTTCTATCCCTCCGGTACTAGAAAACCCAGTGCAAGGCTCGGCGACAGAAAAAGTGTAGAACACAAGACGTGGGCCTCGTACTCGACAGCAAAGAAGAGTAAATGAAGAAGAACACGTTCTTAATTCTGTCTAGCAATTTGGCCGCGGTCCAATCGCTATATCTTTTCTAACATGGAATATCCAAGGTCTGAGGAACAAACTTTTCTGTTTTGACTTTGCAAACTTTGTGTTGAACTTTGACGTCATTACTTTTCTAGAAACTTGGGCAGATAGAGACGATGCCTTCGACCATTGCTTCCCAGGATGTAAGATTTATAGCACAGCAAGACATAGAAGGGTTACTCGGGGTAGATTCCCGGGTGGTATTTGTGTCGTGGTGAAAGAAAAAATAGCGGACTACGTTAGACGTATTGAGAGTTCACTACACGATTGTATTTTTCTTCTATTTAATAGTAGCCTGTTTAATTTCGATAAAGATGTGCTTTTATGTAGTGCATATATTTCTCCACAGTATTCGTCTGTTTATGCCTCACTTTCGTGCAGAAATGGTATAAATCTTTTTGAAAGTGCGCTAATGGAGATTTTAACACAACTGCCAGAGGTTTACGTCATTGTCACGGAGGATTTAAATGCCCGAACAGGTGCGGAACGGGATTTCATTATTGATGACGATACGATGCATGTGATTGGCAACGATGTCACCTATGACGCTGACTCTTTTAATATTCCGCGTGTGTCTAAAGACAAAGAAATAAATTCTTTTGGTCGTTCTCTTCTGTCAATGTGTTGCTCCTTTAATTTGCACTTTCTAAATGGCCGCACAGGTGATGATGCAAGCATAGGCCAAATAACATGTATCGCCAATTCAGGTGCAAGTGTTGTGGACTACACCATTGTTTCATCGGATCTATTTTCCAAAGTCTTGTCATTTTCAGTTATGTTACGCACAGAATCAGATCATTTTCCGTTAACTTTTAGCATTGGATCAGAGTTTCAAACAACACAAGAAAAAAGTAAAGTAGGTAAACAGATCACAAAATTTGTTTGGCAATCTAGTCATTCACAAGCTTTTCTTGAATATTTAAATATGGACTCAACCGTGGAACATTTGAGTGACATTGTAGTAAGTTGTGACAATGATGCATGTAATGGCATTCAAATATTGACACATGAATTGATTTCAGCAGCAAAGTATTCTGGGATGGCTAAACGTATTCGGCTCGGAGAGCAAAAACCGTTCAAACAACCCCCCTGGTACGATAGTGAATGTAAACGAATTAAAGTCAAGAAGTTTGAACTGTTGAATCAGTTTCGTAGGTCAAATGATGCTGCTGTGCTTCAAGAGTACAAGAACACAAAACAACAGTTTAAATTAGTTTTTAGGCAGAAAAGGAGGGAATATTTTGATGAGATCAAAAAAGACTTGGCTGTTGAAACTACAAATCCCAAAAGATTTTGGAGTGTCATTAGAAAAGTCATGCATGTGAGTCAACAAACTAACAGAATTAGCTCCGATAAATGGTTTCAATATTTTAGTAACTTGTTTGTTCAGAACTCTGATCCAGTAGCATTTGAAATGTCTGACGAACTGTCTGATCTTATTAACTCAGTAGATAATGAAATACTTGATACAGATGTCAATTATGATATTCTTAATGGTCCAATCACCAACGATGAAATTTCAGCGGCACTTAACAAACTCAAAAATGGCAAATCTCCTGGACCGGATGGTCTTTTAGGTGAATTTTTTAAACATAACCCAGATTTTCTGATACCATATCTATGTGTAATTTTTAATAAGTTATTCAACTCAGGGACGTTTCCTAATGATTGGGCAAAAGCCATTATAATTCCGTTACATAAAAAAGGGTCATCCTCTCTACCTGACAATTACAGAGGTATATCACTGTTAAGCATTTTTAGTAAAATTTTCACTTCAATTTTAAACAGTCGACTTACATATTGGTCTGATGCTCTTGGGAAAATCGACGAGGCACAAGCCGGGTTTCGACGTGGTTACTCTACCGTTGACAACATTTTTATCCTGCAATCTGTTATTCAAAAATATATGACTAGAAAACGTGGTAAATTTTACTGTGCATTCGTCGACTTTTCAAAGGCATTTGACACTGTTGAACGTCAACGTCTCTGGTATCTCCTTTTGAAAGGGGGCATCAGGGGGAAAATGTTTAAAATGTTATTTGCTATGTATCAGGACGTTAAATCTTGTGTAAGGGGTAGTGAAGGTCTGACAGATTATTTTGAATGCCCATTAGGGGTTCGTCAAGGATGCATGCTCAGTCCTTTTTTATTTTCATTTTTTATAAACGAACTACCAAGGGATTTGCAAAGAAACTGTAAGCGTGGTATTCAACTTTGTCCTGATCTGACTGAATTGTTTTGTCTTCTGTATGCAGACGATGTAACACTAATGTCAGATACGATAATAGGGTTACAGCGCCAACTTAATACTCTTAGTGACTATTGTGATATGTGGAAGTTATGTGTTAATCTTTCCAAGACAAAGGTGGTAACTTTTAAAGCAGGTGGGCGTTTGTCGAAAAAAGAAAAATGGACGTACAGAGGTGAACCAATTGAAGTAGTTTCATACTACAAATATTTAGGTGTCTTACTTTCTTGCCGTCTCCAGTGGTCTATGGCTACCACAACCCTGGCGCAACAAGCTAGAAAAGTTTTCTTTAATATTCAAAGAGTAATTAAAAAGACAGGGATGTTATCATTTCACGTTCACTTTAAATTATTTGATACTGTTATCGTGCCAATTTTGACTTATGGTTCAGAAATTTGGGGTTATGATTGTTATGAATCTTTAGAAAGAATACACTATCTTGCTTACCGTTCTTTTCTCGGAGTATCTAGTAATGCTCCAAACGTTACAGTGTTAGGTGAGTGTGGTAGATACCCTATATATTTGCATACTGCTAAGCGTTGTGTAAAATACTGGGCAAAATTACTAAATTTGTCAAAGAAAAGGTATCCCCGTAAATGTTATGATATGCTTTATTCTATCGAATGTTCTGGTGTAAGAACAAGACCAACTTGGGTTAATAAGGTCAAAAATTTGCTGTATCTCGCCAACTTACGTGACGTTTGGGAAAGACAAGAAGTTGGCTGTATTGATAGTTTTGTGAGGTTATTTGTTGAAAATTTTAAAAGGTATTTGTTCACAAAATGGCAAAGTGAAGTTTGTTCAATGGATAAGTTAGTGACATATAGAGAGTTTAAGACCTCACTAGAGCCAGAGAAATATTTGTTCATTGTTAAAGTACCTATACACCTCAAGATGTTAGCCCGCTTTCGTTGTTCTACACACTATCTCAGAATAGAGACTGACAGAAAACACAATATTGAAAGATGGCAACGCCTTTGTCAGTTATGTCAATCTAATGGGGTTGAAAACGAATACCACTTTCTCCTAATTTGTCCATTTTATGACCATTACAGAACAAAATATATTCCGAGAAGATATTTTGAGTTTCCAAGTGAGGCAAACTTTCTTAATTTACTTTTATCCGATAACACTGATACCATTCACAGGTTAGCAGCTTATGTTTTCCATGCTATGACATTGCGCAAAGAAGTTTATGAGAGTGAATAATCCTGTAATTATTGTTCTTATGACTGCATGTATGTTTTCCTGTTTTTGTTATGTATATATTGTATGATTCGTTATTTGGGCCGATGGCCTTGAACTACGAAATAAAGAGACCATTATATATATATATAAATAATTATACATACATACATACATACATACATACATACATACATACATACATACATACACACACACATACATATATGGGGTTGTCGGTACGCCTCTTACCTCTGCAACTGGCCTGGGTTCGAACTCGGCAGGTGTCGGATGGGTTTGATTAAATTTACCATGCTGTAATTAAGAGTGTCGTTCAGTTTGACTCTACCAAACAACACGGGTTTTCCCCGGGTACCCCGGTTTCCTTCTGCATTAACACTGAACTTTCCTCCTGTTATTCGGCAACGCCTGTTGGATGGTTAATAAATAAATACCAGATTTAAACTGAATGCCTTCCGTAAGGGCAAGGTTTTGATATTCTCGTGAGATTTGATGGAATTCAACAGAACATGTGCAATTAGGCTTATTGATTGTTAATTGCCCATTGCTATAAAGATCATGATGTAAATATTTTTGTGTGTTGTCATTATTTCATTTGTTTTTGTTTTCTGTTGTGATTGTTTGTGCTATAATGTTTTTCTTTGTTTAGACTTTTGACAATATGTGAATTGAATTGAATTGAATTGAATTGAATTGAATAAAGAGAATAACATTTTTATGTACATTTCAAAAAAGAGGTTGATTTAATAATATATCTGGTGAGGGCCACATGAATAGTTCGATCTGAACTAGTCTGGTCTGTGACCCTTACAAAATAAATATACTGGGAAAAAAATACAAGTGCGAACAGGGCAACAAAAAGAAAGAAAATGGATATTTGTCAGTGTGGGCTCGAAAAGAAAGTGATAAGACGTGTAAATTTCTTTTGTAGTAAATATATTGGTTCCAAGAAAGAAGTGTAAGTATTGCCCCAGATTTCGACACATTAAGTTAGAGCACAATATGTAACATGGTGGCGCTCTCGGCAGCAGCCTCACATGTTTTTAGCTCTTGAAAGGTTATGGTTTATGTTTCAAATATAGCCACTTTAGCCATCAATCTTAACCTCATCGTGTGCAATAGCAATGCAGGTGTACCTGTGGACGTCGGCACTGGCTGTATTGGTGTTTGTCTGTGAGTTTTTATCGAACTTCTCTACCGGTAGTCTAGTCACTGACCAAGTCATGCAAATTCAATATGGCCGAGAAGAACTCGTCGCTCTACGAAGCCTTGCAGCTGGTACCACCTTGGATGGAAATAACTTATCGGATCTTGCTGCTATAAGACGGAGACCAACGAGATGGAAAAGACCACGTGGTAAGAGAGGAAGCTATGTGAATTTCTGTCCTTCATTTCGAAAAATTCCAACCGTTATTGGTGTCTTTAAACGTCATGCTGATTACAAGTTTGCTTCGACTCCTGTCAGAGGTAGTACGCTAACTTCAATCAAAAGAACTTCGTCATATTATTTACGTGACTGTGTAAACTTCACTCTGTGGAATGCAAGATCAATGGATAGTAAAGTCGGAGCATTATGTGCTTCGATTCTTTCAAATAGTACAGACATTTTTATGATTAGTGAATCCTGGATCACTGAGAGAAATCGAGCCTTAGAAGAAGCAAATGTTTCATCTTCCATCTCAGGCTATACTATATTGCAAGCACCGCGATGTCATCGCAATGGTGGTGGTATAACATTGATAACAAGATCTAATTTAATGACTAAGAAGAACAAGTCCGATAAGTTTAAATCTTTTGAGGTAATGGACGTGAACATCCGTGTGGGTAGTTCTGACCTTCGTACTGTGATTATTTACCGCCCGCCATATTCGGCGAAGCATAAATTCACCGAGAAAGTCTTTTTCTCGGAATTCGGCACTTTAATGGAATGCCTGTTACTCGCACCTGGTCACTTACTGATAGCAGGTGATTTTAATATTCATGTTGATGATGGAAATGACAGTGGCGCTCGTCAATTCAATGATCTTATTCAATCTCTTGGTCTTACTCAACACGTTTTTGGGAGTACACATCAGAATGGTCATACTTTAGACCTTGTACTGACCCGTTCCTCTGAACCATGGCTAGGAAACTTCATGATAGACAATAAAATGCCATCTGATCACGCTGCAGTTCACTTTAAGTCTATGATCACTCGCCCACCTCCAACAAGGATAATCAGGGAACAGCGTAACTTAAAGAACATTAATGCACTGGACTTCTACAAAGTCGACGTCGATTCAGGAGGTAAATGAGCTGACAGAACTTTACAACTCTACATTGAAGAGCTTGTTTGACACGCACGCGCCTGCCATACAGAGAACTATCGTGCAGAAACCCCATGCTGAATGGTTTACACAAGATCTATTGACTGAACGCAGGACTTTAAGATCACTTGAACAAAAGTGGCTGCTTTCTAAACTTGACATTGATAGACAGATTTTCACCACTGCTCGTGCTGAGTACAACGAAAAACTGGCAATGAAGAGAGAGACTTTAAATCGAAGTAAAATCGAAAATGCAAGTACTAAAGGAACTTTTCAGAGTTGTTGATGACATATCTTGTTCAAAGAAATCTGCATCGGACATTCTCCCAAATAACATTGAATTATCTAAATTACCAGTTGTTTTGCATTTTTTTGAGCAGAAAATAATAGATATTCGTGCAAGACTCCAAAGTACTAGTTCTTTTTATGTTGAGCCAATTTCGTCTCAGAACACACTTTGTGTTCTTGAACCTTTGTGTCTTGATAATGTAATTTCTATTATTAGTAAAATGCCTTCTAAGACGTGTCAGTTAGATCCACTTCCAACACAGCTGGTTAAGGCATGTGTAAATGAATTGGCCCCAGTGTTGCTTCATATTGTAAATTCATCGTTTTCCTCTTGTGTTTTCCCTACTGACTGCAAAACAGCCATTGTTCGTCCGCTCATTAAGAAAACTGGTCTTGATTTTAATATAATGAACAACTGTCGACCTGTATCTAATTGCAGTTTCCTTGACAAGTTTTTGGAGAAATATGCCTTTTTTCGTTTAAATCGTTATTTGTCTGATAACTCATTATATGGTCATTTTCAGTCTGCTTATCGTGAGGGGCATGGCACCGAGACTGCACTTTTACGTATGCTAAATGACGTCATGCTTGCTCTAGATAAGCATCATAATGTCATTCTAGTTCTTTTGGATTTGTCAGCTGCATTCGACACCATCGACCATAACATTCTCTTGGGCAGGCTGTGTTCCCGTTTTGGCATACAAGGAACTGCTTTAAATTGGTTTGAATCCTTTTTGAAAGGTAGAACGCAACAAGTGTCTGTTAAATCGATGATGTCGGATGAACGCATTCTGAAATATGGTGTACCACAGGGTTCGGTGTTTGGGCCTGTTTTGTTTGCTTTGTACATGGCTCCGATTGAGGACATCATCACACGTCATGGCTTAAATTCCATTATATATGCTGATGACTCTTGCTCAACCCACTGTCGTTACCCGTGTAGAGGCATGTGTGGGTGAAATTCGTAAATGGATGATGACAAATAAGTTGGCGCTCAATGATGGTAAGACAGAGGTTGTCTGGTTTACAACCCGCAATAGTGCGGTTGGTTCAGTCAGGTTCGATTAATGTACGAATAGGTGATGCCATGATTTCTCCATCAACTGTTGTGCGTGACCTTGGTGTGATGGTTGACTCTTTTGGACTCATGGATGAGCATATTCGTTATGTTTGTAAAGGGGCGTCTCATTCACTCTGGCGGTTGAGTAAATTCGAAAACTGGTGGACCAGTCTAGTGCTGAAAAATTAGTTCATGCTTTTGTGACATCGAAATTAGATTACTGTAATAGTTTGTTTTTCGGTCTACCTGCATGTAAATTGAACAAACTTCAACATATTCAAAACTCTGCTGCTCGATTGGTGACAAGATGGAGGATTGGTCGTCAAGCTGATGTGAATCCAGTGCTGAATGATTTACATTGGCTGCCAGTCGAACAGCGAGTTCGTTATAAAATTCTTTGTATTATCTTCAAAATTATCCGTCAAGGAGAAGTAGCGCCGAACTACTTGTCCGAACTTATCACTATCGATCATCCATTACATAAAACGAGAAAGAGTGTTGGAATCCTTTCTCTATTAAAGATCATGGAAAACAACCTTCTAAAACGTATGGTGACAGGGCTTTCAGTGTGTATGCTCCTAAACTATGGAATAGTTTACCGCTTGAGCTTCGACTACTTGAGAAATTTGCTCCTTTCAAGAAGAATCTTAAAACGTATGTTTTCCGACAATGCTATTGCTGATGTTTTTAAATTGATTGCTAATTTTTAAATCCGATTTTGTTTTTTAGAGACGCTTTGCTCTTTTGCTAGTCTTTCTCATTTTGTAATGTTCAGACCGCTGAGACATGTTTGTGTAGTGGTCTTTAAACAATAAATTATTATTATTATTATGGTGTAGAAAAACTAAGATCAACATTTGTTGGGATAAAATAAATAAAGATACTATGTGTTGTGTTTGTGGATCATATTAAAGTTTTAATGTGTTTAGGTTGAACATGTATATGTTTTTGTGTGTGATATGTATTAGGCGACACACAGGAACCATTGTTCCCCGAAAAACCTGCATGTTACCATGGTAACGAACATGTTTTGACCCAATACCACAATTTGTCCCTGTTGTTCAGCAATGGACACCTGGAGAGTAACTTATTGTTTTGCAGTTCAGATTTATGTTGACAATTATGTAAGGTTTCTATATATCAAATTCATTGTTTAAGTCTAACAAGTAAGGAAATGTATGATGACAGACCCGGAGACTAATATAAAGAAAGTTTCAACACTTTTTGTAACATGCTGCAGGAAGACTTAGACCAACATTTGTTCGGATGACATACGGGTAGTATGCGTTTGATTCGTATATCATATTAACGATTCAACGTGTTTACGTTCAACATGTATATATTTTGTGTGGGACATGTATCACCCGACATACAAGACCCATTCTTCTAAGAAAATATGCATGTTATATGCATGTTATGTTATGAAACAATTCTTTCTTTTTTCATGGCCTTTAAAACTCCTTCTACGGTGGTGAGCTATGCTGCAACGTTCTGTAAAAGCTTCACCATAAGATCGCATCTGCAGGCAATCATGCTGGAGAATTCGCCGACATAATTTCATGCGATCCATTCACTATTTCAACTTGAAAATCTTGTCAGCTTCAACCTCCGGGTGAAATCACCAGCTTTCTACCGAAAATTCTTGCTGGAGAACTCGCGAAGATAAATCCATATGATCGCGATCTCTTCTTCGATCAAAATTGCTTCAATATTACATCAGAGTCACCAATTAACAAAAGCTGACTGTTTTACGTATCTAACGAATGTTTTTTTTTTCAAATAGGGCGAACTTAAACATTGATACTACTGTCATGTCAATGAGATAGTGTTTGAATTACACCGACCAACACAGATGTAGTGTTTGAATTACACCGACCAACACAGATGTAGTGTTTGATTTACACCGACCAACACAGATGTACGGTACTCAGGTGTCAGCCAAGAGACTTAATTTGGTGTTACTATCTCAATAAGCTCTCTTTGGCTGTGCGTGTGTGTCTGTGTCATCGTTTTCTCGAAAACGGCTGGCTCAATTCAAACGAAATTTTGTACACATGTCCCGTGGGGTAATGGCAAGAACTGATTAGGTTTTGGTAAACATCTCATGAATGTTAATGAGCAATTTACGTAATTAATGGGTTTTCGGTAATTAGGCTACATCTCAAGAGTGCATGCTTCAAATTCATTATAACTTGGTTCATACATTTGCGATACCAAAGCGCACCTGTCCTGAAAATATTACTAATGTACTTTTTAGTTTTTATAAGTTATTGGCATATTTTCGGTAGGACACAAAAAAGAAAAAAAAAGTTTCTGGTCAGGAAATGTTGTCTAAAGTGGTGTGACTTTATCATCATTTTCTAAAAAACGACTGGCTCAATACAAACGAAATGTATTGCATGTGTTCTGCAGGGTAGTGAAAAGAACTGATTAGGTTTCGGTAAACATCCCATGAATATTAACGAGCAATTTACATAATTAACGGTTTTCGGTAATTAGGCTATATCTCAAGAATGCATGCTTCAAATTCAATATAATTTGATACATACATTTGCGATACCAAAGCTCACTTGACCTGAACATATTATTGATGTACCGTTTAGTTTTAATAAGTTATTGGCCACTAAAAAGGAAAATATAGTTTCTCATGAAATGTCGTCTAAAGTGGTGCGACAATGCGATTATTTTTTTTACATTCTCAACAGATTTTAATCAATCTACTTATTGCAGTTACCGTTCTTTTTATTTATTACTTTACAGCAAGTGTGTATGTGGGGCATATGTCATAGGCTAGTTCATGATTAGTTTTGCAGTTGTATTCACTGGTATACCTTATTGCATATGTTCTGTTGTATTCCAACAAGTTATTGGCATATTTTTTAGGCCACTAAAAAGGAAAACATAGTTTCTCATGAAATGTCATCTAAAGTGGTGCGACAATGCGATTATTTTTTTTTACATTCTCAACAGATTTTAATCAATCTACTTATTGCAGTTACTATTCTTTTTATTTATTTATTTACAGTAAGTGTGTATGTGGGGCAGATGTCATAGGCTAGTTCATGATTAGTTTTGCAGTTGTCTTCACTGGTGGCAATTAATGTAGGGAGAGTTACTTTTGTGTTTTCCCTTTCATCTGCAGACTGAATTGGCTTACGGAAGAAATAAATAACGTGGGAAGGGGACCGGGGAAGGGAAGTACTTAAGTGATGGGCACTGACCAGAAACAATTTTTTTTGGCCTTTAAAACTCTTTCTACGGTGAGTGCTATGCTACAACGTTCTATAAAGCTTCACATTACATGTTGTGGTTGGCCAGGAGATCACTAACAGCAATGGGCAATAGCAATCAGTGAGAAAAAAATACCTTATTGCATATGTTCTGTTGTATTCCAACAATTGTCTGTAGGAACAACAATCTCAAAACTTTGCCCTTACGGAAGGCATTCAGTTTAAATTTGGTTCTCATTATGATAACTTGGATAACAACAATGAATTGCACATGGGGTAAAAGGTCAACGATTAATATCATGTCACTGAGGTATACATTACGCAACTCACATGCAATCCATTACGGATTGGAATTAGATATCAACGTGATGTGCCAATTACTCCTGTTGACGTCATCATGGTGACATTTCTTCGTCATTCTCAATTGAATTCTCAAAAAAGTCTGCCCTCTTTACAGCATCTAGTGGGACAGGTTGTATTGTTGATCCCAGTAATATTTGTCAACTATGACGTAGTCGGATACTCGGTGTTGTGTTGCATGCCGTACCGTCGTCTTATGATTGAAATGAGGTATTTGGATACTGTTGTATTACCGTACTCGTCTTATGTTTGAAATGAGGTATTTGGATACTGTTGTATTACCGTACTCGTCTTATGTTTGAAATGAGGTAGTTGGATACTGTTGTATTACCGTACTCGTCTTATGTTTGAAATGAGGTATTTGGATACTGTTGTATTACCGTACTCGTCTTATGTTTGAAATGAGGTATTTGGATACTGTTGTATTACCGTACTCGTCTTATGTTTGAAATGAGGTATTTGGATACTGTTGTATTACCGTACTCGTCTTATGATTGAAATGAGGTATTTGGATACTGTTGTATTACCGTACTCGTCTTATGTTTGAAATGAGGTATTTGGATACTGTTGTATTACCGTACTCGTCTTATGATTGAAATGAGGTATTTGGATACTGTTGTATTACCGTACTCGTCTTATGATTGAAATGAGGTATTTGGATACTGTTGTATTACCGTACTCGTCTTATGATTGAAATGAGGTAGTTGGATACTGTTGTATTACAGTACTCGTCTTATGATTGAAATGAGGTATTTGGATACTGTTGTATTACCGTACTCGTCTTATGTTTGAAATTAGGTAGTTGGATACTGTTGTATTACCGTACTCGTCTTATGATTGAAATGAGGTAGTTGGATACTGTTGTATTACCGTACTCGTCTTATGATTGAAATGAGGTATTTGGATACTGTTGTATTACCGTACTCGTCTTATGTTTGAAATGAGGTATTTGGATACTGTTGTATTACCGTACTCGTCTTATGATTGAAATGAGGTATTTGGATACTGTTGTATTACCGTACTCGTCTTATGTTTGAAATTAGGTAGTTGGATACTGTTGTATTACCGTACTCGTCTTATGATTGAAATGAGGTATTTGGATACTGTTGTATTACCGTACTCGTCTTATGTTTGAAATGAGGTATTTGGATACTGTTGTATTACCGTACTCGTCTTATGTTTGAAATGAGGTATTTGGATACTGTTGTATTACCGTACTCGTCTTATGATTGAAATGAGGTATTTGGATACTGTTGTATTACCGTACTCGTCTTATGTTTGAAATTAGGTAGTTGGATACTGTTGTATTACCGTACTCGTCTTATGTTTGAAATGAGGTATTTGGATACTGTTGTATTACCGTACTCGTCTTATGATTGAGAGGTAGTTGGATACTGTTGTATTACCGTACTCGTCTTATGTTTGAAATGAGGTATTTGGATACTGTTGTATTACCGTACTCGTCTTATGTTTGAAATTAGGTAGTTGGATACTGTTGTATTACCGTACTCGTCTTATGATTGAAATGAGGTATTTGGATACTGTTGTATTGCCGTACTCGTCTTATGTTTGAAATGAGGTAGTTGGATACTGTTGTATTACCGTACTCGTCTTATGATTGAGAGGTAGTTGGATACTGTTGTATTACCGTACTCGTCTTATGTTTGAAATGAGGTATTTGGATACTGTTGTATTACCGTACTCGTCTTATGTTTGAAATTAGGTAGTTGGATACTGTTGTATTACCGTACTCGTCTTATGATTGAAATGAGGTATTTGGATACTGTTGTATTGCCGTACTCGTCTTATGTTTGAAATGAGGTAGTTGGATACTGTTGTATTACCGTACTCGTCTTATGTTTGAAATGAGGTATTTGGATACTGTTGTATTACCGTACTCGTCTTATGATTGAAATGAGGTATTTGGATACTGTTGTATTACCGTACTCGTCTTATGTTTGAAATGAGGTATTTGGATACTGTTGTATTGCCGTACTCGTCTTATGATTGAAATGAGGTAGTTGGATACTGTTGTATTACCGTACTCGTCTTATGATTGAAATGAGGTATTTGGATACTGTTGTATTACCGTACTCGTCTTATGATTGAAATGAGGTATTTGGATACTGTTGTATTACCGTACTCGTCTTATGATTGAAATGAGGTATTTGGATACTGTTGTATTACCGTACTCGTCTTATGATTGAAATGAGGTAGTTGGATACTGTTGTATTACCGTACTCGTCTTATGATTGAAATGAGGTATTTGGATACTGTTGTATTACCGTACTCGTCTTATGATTGAGAGGTAGTTGGATACTGTTGTATTACCGTACTCGTCTTATGTTTGAAATGAGGTATTTGGATACTGTTGTATTACCGTACTCGTCTTATGATTGAAATGAGGTAGTTGGATACTGTTGTATTACCGTACTCGTCTTATGATTGAAATGAGGTATTTGGATACTGAAATGAGATTTCATTTTTATACTTTCCTGGAAAGAATGATACTGTTTTTATATCAATATTCATAAAATGTCACACTCTTAATTGATTGTAGGAAAATTAGGCTGTGACATTAATACTTTCACATTGCAATGTTTGCTGTCAGAATAACCCGTTCAACTCAATGAATATTGCCAAAATTGGTACAGTTACACAGTAAAGCAAAATTAATTCATTTTAATTAACATCTAATTATCCATAATGGGAAATAGCTTAAACTAATATATAGACAACGTAGTCAAATGAACAGCATGAAAGCTGTCATTTTGGGATTCGGTCATTGTGTCTGAAGGCATGATACGTTATTTTGTTTGTGAACTACATCATTATGAAAATGACTGTGCGGCATGTTGGTATATACATGACAACAGTCTCCTCAATTAATTTCTTAACACCGTTTGAAACACGAGGCTACTGTCATCCATACTCACTACAGTGTAATTTATTGATCTGTTTGGGTGTGTCAGATACAATACATCAACTGTCCCAGCCCGATACTGCAAATGGAGCTGAACCTTTGCATTAAAAACTGACGAAAAGTAGTTAGCTTTGGTCCCTGCGACAGATGTATTATAACTACACAGGTTGATTTCTTAATGAAACCACACATCAATAAATCATTCAATATCTTCATTTTAAGTAGTTATTGCGACCGATGGAAAATGTGTGTAAATTTGTCTAAAACAAAAATCGTCGTCTTTAAAGCTGGAGGCTATATTTCACAGAAGGAGAAGTGGGTTTTTAATGGAAAAAAACTTGAAGTGGTCTCCTATTATAAATATCTTGGAATTTTACTGTCATGTCGACTGAAATGGGCTGAAGCAACTAAACTGCTGGCACAACAGGGCAGAAAGGTTCTTTTTGCTACAATGAGAAAATTGGGGGACATCAAGCCATTGCCTTACAATGTTTTTTTTCAAAATATTTGATTCTATGATTTTACCAATTTTAATTTATGGTTCTGAGGTTTGGGGATTTCAATCCTACGTATTGCTTGACCGAGTTCAGTACCTTGCTCGTAAAATGTTTTTAGGAGTCTCTAACAGTGCACCAAATAGTGCCATTCTGGGAGAATGCGGCAGATATCCTATTTTCCTACATACTGCAAAAAGGTGTATTAAGTATTTGGCCAAGTTTATTACTATGCCAAACTACAGGTACCCCAGAAAGTGTTATGATATGCTCCTAAATATTGAAAATTCTAATGTAAATTCTAGATGCACTTGGGTGACTGAAGTTAAAAATTTATTGTTCTTGTGTAACTTGCAAGATGCCTGGCAAGTACATGAAATAGGTGATGTACAAAATTGTGTTGATGCTTTTGATATTAGATTTAGATCATATTTATTAAGTGTATGGCGTACTGACATTTCAGTGTTAGATAAATTAGATACATATAGAAATTTTAAGTCCTTGCTTCAACCAGAAAAATACTTGACAACGGTAAGAATTGCTAGTCATATGACAATGCTAGCACGTTTTAGATGTTCGTCTCATTGTTTGTATATCGAGACAGGAAGAAGACAAGGTATTGATAGAGCTGACCGTATTTGTGTACTTTGCGATTCAAATGAAATCGAGGACGAACACCATTTCCTATTGAAATGTCATTTTTTTGTAAACCTTAGGTCAAAATACATCCCTCAATATATTTATCAGCCGCCATCCTTTGAAAAGTTTACTCAATTGTTATCATCTGATCAATCAACTGAATTACAGAGACTAGCAGCCTTTATTTATTACGCTTTAAAAATCAGGTCAGAAGCAAATACTTTAATGGAACTGTAGCATATTTTTTTGGTTATGGAAGTACACGTGTAAATTGTATTTTGGGCCTATGGCCTTTGACTACAATAAAGTGACTATATAGTAATATAGTAATATTTCCTGTGTCCGAGGATGTCGAACTCCGATGATATAGCTTTGCGTTATAATGACAGTGAGTGGTCACAGCCGTTATGGTTCGTACCATTTCAATTATCACCTCTGCGTTGTACTTGATGGTTCAACTTAGACAATAGAACGTGTTACCATTCTTACAAATGTTGAAATATTAAATGAATTGTAAAGGAAATGGAACCCCTTTCACCTGGTACCAAACAATTACTTGAGGGATCGCAATGCACAATGACTATTATTACTGATCGTTTAACAGATGTGTTTTCTGTTGATATGGGTGAGAAGTTGTTTTCGACTTAAGCCCCCTTGTTGAACTCGAGTTTATAAGAAGATTTCAAGTTGTTGTTATGGACTTCTTACTACACACAATGTAAGAGAAACTAAATGTATTGTGTGTCCTCTTCTTGCAGTTGTAATTAACCAGTCTGCTTTCTAACAACCGAGTATTTTTCACCTGTGTCAGGACAATTAGGATTTTCCGAGGAGGGGCGAGCAAGAAGATTACAGGGATTGTGAGTGTTAGGAAAAGAATAAATCAAGCATAACGTGCGAGATTTTATTTCCATAGTGAAGCTACCAATACTTGGTTGCTAACTCACAGGTGTAGTTATCTTTTGATACTTTTGTAGAGAATGTTACTTTTGGATTAAAATACGAAGGTAAAATCTACTTTGAAGTATGATTCGGCCACCCCTTTGAATAATGGTCTACCCCATTTAATTGCGACTTATAATTTCTATACTGTATTGACGATTTTAATCTCTGGTTTTAACGCAGTGTATATAGGTGAAAGTAACAGTAGACGTGGGAATCTCATTTCAGATGTAAACTACAAGCATTTGACAACCCGAATTTCCGACAAGATGCAAGACATCTCAAGAATAATGAACTCTTCGGACGTGCTAGACGCCCTGACAACAGGATCCACGCTTTTTCCTGATTACCACATGTCTGTTCTACGGCTCCGTGCATATCTCGTGGATTGAACCATGTTTCTGTACAACGAACGAAGCAATGTGTTTGTTTCTAGCCGGGTTAAAGCCTATAGTCTCGAACCCCATTTTCTAGTGACCAACTCTCGACGACCAGGCGCCGGCATGTCGACTAAACCGCAGCGGAGATATTGTAACGACGACGAAGGGCTCGTGAGAGTCACTTCGTCAACAAACGGTGGTCACACACGACCACTAGGAATTCTACGCGACACTGCATCGAAGAAGTCCATTCGCCCTAAAACAGCTCCTAGCCTTCAGGTGGACTATACGGACAGTGTTAAGGCATCAACTCGCCAGAGACTGACAGAATACGCCAAGAAACACAACCTCGAAATATGCGTTGCTGGCTTGAACAACTTAACGCCCAGGCAGCAGATAGAACAGAAAAGTAGAAGTTTGAGTAATTGTGTAGTGTTAGTGAAAGCAGACCAGGGTAAACACAAACAGGCAAGAAAAAGAATAGACAGTGCAGTATCAGGGAAGACGAGTGGATCAGTCCATTGGGAACAAGATTCACAGGTTCCGTTTGTGAGAATCACAACTCAGACAAGTGACAGAGACATGAGATGTCAATCTAGTCAACCAACTCGACTACACAATTACAACCCGACCCAACAGTATGTAAAGAGAGTTTCAAGCGCTGATCCAAGGTGGAGGCAAATAAGTAAATCACAGAGAATAAATGCTCTAGTTTCAGAAACAAGCGACCTCGATACTATGTCAGTCGTGTCGAGTAGTACAAGTGAATCTATTCAAGACCCTGACAACCTTTATCAATCTAATTCTTACGACAGTCGTAGTTCAACAGCCAAAATACTGTCGACGACGACAGCAACAGCTCACAGTACAACCCAAAGAAGGACAAATAGAGCACGATCCGCAAACGTAATCACTACGAAAAATGCACCCAGAGCGTTTGTTACTTCGCTTGGGACTGGAACGTCACGCCCAGGCTCAAGGCCGGTAAGTGCATTGCGTTACCGCGACACGGGTCGAAATCGCCACGACAACGGTAGGGAAAGAAGGCAAAGACCGAAATCAGCTCCAATGGTGAATGGTGGAAACACGAGGAAAATGTTCCGAACCGCTGATAATATTTTGAGCACACCTGTTGGATTTGAAGCCCTCAAGATAGATACACGGAACAATGGTGTTATTTATAGCCTTACAAGTGATGTAAACGGTACTGCATCACGAAGGGCAACTCAACGACAGTATATCGTGTTGTCCGAGAAATTGAAAACTAGTGACCCAATGAAAAATCATGGTGAATTTGACGAGGATCAAATGTTGATTAATGTGAAATATATACGAGACGGCAAAGAATGCAATGGGATTAGTACCCCTAATGACCCTATTGTGACCTATCAATATGCATCAACTAACAAAAGGTCGGTTAATGGTTTCCTAAATTCGTCTCCAACCTTCCCGCATCACCATGACTCCGACCCCGTACCCACCACCAACGCATCTCCACGACACTGTGTCTCTGTTGCTGCTAAACACAGTGGCACAGCAAGTGTCAGCAACCAGTCACCGAGAACTACTAAGAGACTTGGAGATACGAATAGTTTGGCCGTGGAAGATAATTATTATTATCAGCACTGGTGTGAATGCGATCCTAGCATGGCAAACCCTCCACAGAAAAAGCCAATAGTTGTACCTGTACACACAATACTAACGCCCTCCTATACACAGTCAGAGGAAGAAAACGAAAATGAAAACGATGACTTCGGGTGCCCACCACCTCCGAATAGTCCTGACCTCGTCGAACATGCAGACTGAATCATACAAACTGCGTACCGAACACAATATTGATATATCAACGTCTAGCACGTCTCTAGCATGTTCCCATAATCCAACCATTATTTAGCTGTACAAATAATTTCAGGGTTCTGTGTACTCTCAACAATTATTTTACATATCCAAACTTGACTAGTGAATGGTATGAATGTGTTCACAAACATACACAGAAGAACTCATTGATGTTTGACTCCCAATTTATTGACCAGTATCGGGATCATATTGATTTAGCCTTCAGCGGAGACGTTGATTTGACTTGACTATGGTATCCATGTAAATGACCCAAGAACTTTTGTGGATGTTTTAAATAGTACACTTATAGTTTAATTTTGTCTATTTTTAGTTGATGTGACTCAAGTCTGTGCCATATTTTTGCATCAAATTTAAATCTTTGCAGGCTGGCACAGAATTTCGAAATCAGCAATAAATGAGTTTGCAGAAAAGCTTGTTTTGCTGTATGTGTTCATTCTCCTAATGTACCAGAAATGGCACGGTTTTGAAATGTGAATGTACTACGTGGTAATTTCGTAATTATTACATTTGTACTGAAATACATGTAGTTATTCTACATGTTGACGGATGTAATAATCACATGTCCATTCGAACTGCTAGTACAGTGTTGTACATGATTGTGTTTACATGCAGGTGAATGACGAAGTACTCTATTTTCTTTTCCACTGTCCCTCTTCAGTTCGTATCCAGTGATTTAATTCCAATCCTTTGAATGTGCTCCATAGTTTACTACCACTGAAAACATTTAATTGCAAGTGGTATTGTCACAATTCGATTATTATCACTGTATAATTCAAATAAACTGTTGGTGCAAATTTTAATGAGCTATGTATGCGTGCTACACGATATCAAACCGGCCAAATAATAACAGGGATATGTTTACAGCAACAGAGTTCAATTTTATCACAACACATTTCGATTTACATCATGCAGATGTTCGAGCATTATGTTTGCATCACAATATTCGTAAATGTAGTTTGGCATTTGGATGAACATACAGATTTAAAAGGCTACGTTCCTGAAAAGACTGATAAAATGAAAATCAAGATAAAGCTTCTAGTCAAGAATGGAGAGTTGTCCCGATCCGTAGGTTATGAACAAAACATTTATAACTTGAGTTCATTGCTCACTCAAGTTTGGTTGAACATTAACATCCAAGTTTACCGTCAACATGATGTTTTTACTGAGAGGATGTTAATATTTGTTATACTTCTATCAACATTTCAGACAATTCTTGAATCTAGTTTTGTCAGATTTCGAAACGATCTGAAAAAGTCCATCACCCCTTCCAATGAACAACTATAACTAACAGACACGAAGCAATCAGAGTTTTGATAAATTCTCTCGTCGTCTCGCCACGTAGATGCTGTCGACAATATGTTAATGTTGTTGTTGAGGTTTGCTGTTATACCAATTTACATGTTTAGACCCAGTTACTACCACTGTGATTTATAGACTGGTGTGCTGATGTTGGCAGATCTGTACCTATGTAACATTAAAATCACGTTCATCAACCTTGTCGGTTTCACGTGTAAACTGCACTTTTATAAATTGAATAAATGTTGCATAATGTTGAAATTTCAATAGTGGACAAATTCTTTCCTCTAAACATAAAACAATTTGTAAGTGTGCGGAAACTGGAAACCCATTAAAAGTTATATTCCTCCGATGAAATCATCTTTATTGTCAATTTTCCCAAGAGGTATTTGATCGTGTAATTGGACGAACAATTACCTTCTTTCACATGTATGGTCGGAACTTCTAGGAGACTATCGAAATTATTATGGGATAGTACCGATATAAACTTTCATTGACAACAATCACCGAAAACAGCCTTGGTGGAGAATCGTTAGACACACCGCGATGTGACAAAGAAACACTTGACCTGTCCGCTTCTAGGGCACCTTTGTGTAGGTATTCTATTAATGGTATTTATACTAATCGTTCCTATAGACTGCTCTTGTTGTCAGATTAGTCGTAGCCAATGGCCAAGGTAAGTCTTGTAGCTTGGCTTGACCGAGATTATCTAACAGACCCATCCGATCATCAGGGTTCGTCTATCTCCACATAAACATCCATGGTTTACCACCGGATAAAACGTGTACTTTCACCGTCAAACGTTACCTCTGTAGCACGATCGTCTTTAGTGTTCCGACATAAACCTAGTACCCATAAGAAGGGTTGGTGGCCTACTACTATAGGCGTGTAAGGTTTCTTTGGCTTGTTCTCTACAAGGCACGCCTAGTATCGATTTACAATACACTCTACGTGTAAAGAAGAGTGTAAATTATCATCCATGTGAGATAGAATGTGACAAACACCCTACAACCTTTTAACTGGGGTTATTCACCACTCGTACGTTGAATACGATGCGTAGTTTCGCAGCATGCAGCAGGTCTATGTTCAGTTGTATTGTTAGAGTATGGCAGATCGTCGTGACCAGTGACCTAAAGTGTCCCCCTATTCATATATGGGTATAAATTTGTGTATCATATACGAACATCTGAGAGCTGTATAAATGACTAGCTAGACATTGTTCAACACGCTGTAATTGTTACTGTATCAAAAGCATAAAAAGCTCAGGCCACTATAGACCAGATTTAACTGAATGCCTTCTGTAAGAGCAAAACCATAGATTATATGGAATTGGAAACGTGCATTCCAAAGATATATCTCATTAAAAGTAAAGGCTATGTGAACGAACTTGTGCGCATTGTTATGGTTGGTATATGCTCCAAATTCTATGAAATGTGAAGCTTGCATTCTTAAGATAAAGCGGAATTACCGAAGGGCATTAATTATGCAAATAATTCATTAAAACTGTAATCTACATCACCAAACTTTATAGGACTTATGTGCCTGGTTATGGTTAACTTATGTACTAAATTATATTGAAATTGAATTATGCATTTTTCCTTTCGTAAGAAAGGAGATATATTAGGGCTGAAATGTGTGTGTGTGTGTGTGTCTGTCTGTCTGTCTGTCTGTCTGTCTGTCTGCCTGTCTGTGTCATCGTTTTCTCCAAAACGGCTGGCTCAATTAAAACGAAATTTGGCACAAGTGTTTCGTTGAGTAAGAACTGATTAAGTTTTGGTAAAATTCTCCATGAATTGTTAATGAGCAATTTACGTAAATTAATTGTTTTCAGTAATTAGGCTATATCTCAAGAATGCACCCTTCAAATGCAATATAAATTTGTACACATATTTGCAATACCTAAGTGCATCCGTCTTGAAAATTTTATTGATGTAGTTTTAAGTTTTAATAAGATATTGGCATATTTTCGGTACATTGTACACAAGATCATTAAAGACATTAGAGGCTGCCCTCAACAGTCATTGTTGTGCAAGTGAAGGTATCGGGAGAAAGCGGCCCCACTCGGGAAAACTCACTGTACAAGTTTTGCCCAAGAACACAACCGAACTCGCATTCATTTATTAATCTTTTACAAGTGTTTATGGACGGAACTTTAGCAAATGCCCAGCTAGCCAAATATCAAACACATACCCTTTCCGTATGCATACATTTCTATTCTAGACGTATGTAGATACGCGTATCCGTATATTAAAATGTTTGATTTGTTAGGCTGCAGTACAGTGATCATCACTCTCCTCGTCCGCATGTACGTACATGTAATATCGTCAAGATCATCGCTATAGGAAATCTATATTTACATGTATTTCACTTCAAGCAACCTTCCACCATGTATCGAGCTACCCTGACTGTACTTGTGTGATTACAAAGTCTGATTATGATTCCCATTCAGCATTAGTCATGGTAACATTTAGGGGAAAGGGCCACTTTTGGAGTGGGGCCGCTTTTTCCAGTATTCAAAGTGAATCGAACGAGCTTTTAGCACAGCGTCTGTGCTCAAACACTGAGTTAGTCATATTTCAAGCATTTGGTGAGTACTCGTACATATTATTTATAGTGTTACTTGCAACTACATGTAAGATGAATGACTTCAAAGTTTGAACATTACAAATCAAATCAATCACCATTTTCGTCATACATACGTATGTACAGCCATGTGATGGACGCCATTTTCTTTTTCAATCGATCGATCAATCGATCGAGAACGAATAGGTTACTTTCCAAGTAATATTACAACACAAAGCGTTGTCATTATGCCAAAAATATAGGTTATGTATGTATGTATGTACGTACTACATATACGATAAAAGTAAATCATTTTCCAAGCTCAGCTCAGTTGTTGTTGTTCTGTTTTATGAAGTTGACATAACAGTACTGATAAACTCAAAGAAAAATTAGGCTATATCTTAAGACTGCATACTTCAATTTCAATACAATTTAGTACATACGTTAAACATAACAGAGTGCATATCTCCTACAAAAGTTGTTGATTTCGCTTAAAGATTTAGTCAATAATTTGCATAATTAATTATTTTCGGTAATTAGGCTATAGGACTGCATACTTCAATTTCAATATAATTTACTTCATACATTAAACATAACAAAGTTTATATGCCCTATAAAGTTTGTTGATGTACCTTACAGTGTTAATAACTAATTTGCATGATTGATGATTCTCGGTAATTAGGAAATATCATAAGCATACTTGAATTTCAGTATCATTTAGTACATACATTAATCATAACATAGCGGATATGTCCTATAAAATGTGTTGATATAGCTTACAGTTTTAATGAAAAATTTGCATAATTGATGATTTTAGGTAACAAGGCTGTATCTTAAAAATGCAAGCTTCAATTTCGTATAATATGGTACATATATCAACCACAATAATACGCACATGTCCTATGAAGTTTGTTGCTACAACTTTTACCTTTAATGAGTATTTTGAATAATATTCAGTGATTAAGCAGTATCATGCACTTCAATAATTAGTGATTCCCTTATGGGAGGCATTCAGTTTAAATCTGTTTAAGATATAGCCTAATTATCGAAATTCATTGATTATGCAAATTATTCATAAAGCTTCAAGCTAAATCAACAAACCTTATATTGAATTTGAAGTATGAGTTCCAAAGATATAGCCTAATAACTCAAAACCATTAATTATGCAAATAGCTAATCAATGTCATTGGATGTTTACCAAAATCTAACCATTTGTTGCCATTAGCATATGGAAGATGTGTAGCAAATTTCATTATAATTGAACCAGCCAGTTTTAAGAAAATGATGACACAGACAGACAGACAGATATCGCCATTTCAATAAACCCCCCCCCCCCCCCCTTACGGGAGGTAAAAATGGTCTGATATAAAAGTAACAAACCAGGACCTTAAAGTTACAGACTGGCCCCTATTGTCCTGTTTGGTTACAACTCCGTGTGTACGTACCACTCACTTGTCTGTGTACGTTTAAAATCCTCACTTATTCTAGTTGTCGAACCTCCATTTTCCCGCGTGAGCACGTTTAGGATGCTGTTAATAGATGAATGACTGTGTTAGACCATCTTTGGTCCTTACTTGAGATATAAGTTTCAAACAAATATTGTCTGCACTACACATTACAATATCGTTTGTCAGTCAACGTTGATTTCTCCTCACTGTGCAATTTGAAAGTAAACATGTCGTGAAAAGACCAAAGTCCTTTGCCTGGAGAAAAACGACTGTCTTGTCACAACTAAGCTAATGAAAGTTCATTGTTGCTATACCTTCATAACAAAAAGTTCATGTATTGTGACGTCCATTTAATTCAAATCACCAAAGGATCGGAGTTACCTTTCTTCATTCGTCAAACACTCTTCATTTAAATGTGTAGTACCGTTTTAAAACCAACTGTAAAGGGGTAACCACGCGTGAATATGCCTAAGACTTCTCGTTGATGAAATTTGAATGAGACTTTATAATTATTGACATTGACGACAAGGAGAATATTAAATCTAAATACACCCAGCAACTGAAAACAGAGAACAACTGTTTACACTGTTACAGGACTAAAAGTCGGAGGTATAAATATAACACAAAAGCACACTGTGTTTTGAAAGTTACAATTTGATTGTTTTTTCGATAGGAACTGGCTGATCCTAAAAAGCACCGAAAGTGTTTCTTTTGTTCTTAAATTTTAATCCAACTTAAAGCCACATTTGACTTGTTTTTATGGTAGATCTAAATTAAACCCACACCCTTAGTATTCAACACTACCGTTCACAAACTTGTTTTTAACAACCACCTCTCAATCATAAAATAGTAACACGCCGCGTACAATACATTTTCTATTTCCGACGTCAAACGATGGCTCGACTGTCCAACGCTTGGCCGCGCACAGTAGGTGTTACCATGACGATATCACTGACCCCTGTCACTCTGTCCTTCAGGATACAATTGGCTTTAGGCTATAGTGTCTTCTTTTTGTGTAGTGAACAAATGACAAAAGTTATTAACTTAAAGGCTGAGAGAAATAGCTGAGACTGCACCGTAAGCCCAAGGCATATACATTGTATATGCAATGGAACAAAGTACCAAGTAATGTACAGAGCATAACTTCTAGTACTCTTTTTAAGTAAAGGTTGAAAGGATACTTTTATGATTTAATGGATCGATGTGTAAATGATGACTTCCTTTTTTATTGATTGTTGTTTTGTCTCTTGTGAGTTTAATCTGTATTTTGGTAAAGTTGAGTTTGTCTGTTCTATGTGGGACAACAGTGGAAATAAGTTTTTTAACTTTTGTGTTGTCCCAACACAATAACGTTTATTTTGTTTGTTGTAACTGTTTTCTGTATAACTGTATACGGAATGTTTATTTTATTTTGCTGAAATAAATCAAATCAAATCAAATCAAATAGATATTTGGATGCCTTATGTGCTTGCCTTTTAGTACTTGGAGCGATTGGTCGAAAGGGCG
Source organism: Glandiceps talaboti (assembly GCF_964340395.1). Classification (NCBI taxonomy): domain Eukaryota; kingdom Metazoa; phylum Hemichordata; class Enteropneusta; family Spengelidae; genus Glandiceps; species Glandiceps talaboti. Next base: position 28,518,675 of record NC_135553.1, read on the forward strand.
CCCTCTAGCATTCTTGTGAAATTACGAGTAACTTCTCTATGGGTGTCAGCTTCTGATTAGATCAGTAGGTTGATAAGTGAAATGGTGTAACCATGGAAACTAAACTAAAGGGTTAAACTTTCTATGAAAGTGTGATAGAACTTGTGACAAGGTAGTTCCATTTATCAAGAAATTGCTATCATTATTGTTTTCATTATTGTTCTCTTTCCAGCAAGTTAAAACATGTTTTAGAAAGGAACGCTACTAAGTACGAAAGCCATCAGAGGTCTTCCGACTTCCACCTTCGAACTTCCGACTTCAAACTTCCAACTTACAACTTCCGACTTCCAACTTCCAACTTCCAACTTCGTGTGTATACCTAATGGGCCAGGATGGGAAGTTTTAAATTATACCAAGTCGGCCAGGATGGGAAGTCTTGATTTATACCAAATGGGCCAGGATGGTATGTTTTACTGTATACCAAATGGGCCAGGATGGTATGTTTTACTGTATACCAAAAGGGCCAGGATGGTATGTTTTATTTTTTACCAAATGGACCAGAATGGTATGTTTTACTGTATACCAAATAGGACAGGATGGTATGTTTTACTAGATTCCAAATGGGCCAGGATGGTATGTTTTACTGTATACAAAATGGGCCAGGATGGTATGTTTTACTGTATACCAAATAGGACAGGATTGTATGTTTTACTGTATACCTAATGGGCCAGGATGGTATGTTTTACTGTATACCAAATAGGCCAGGATGGTATGTTTTACTTTATACAAATAGGCCAGAATGGTATGTTTTACTGTATACCAAATAGGACAGGATGGTATGTTTTACTGTATACCAAATAGGCCAGGATGGTATACTGTATACCAAATGGGCCAGGATGGTATGTTTTACTGTATACCAAATGGGCCAGAATGGTATGTTTTACTGTATACCAAATAGGACAGGATGGTATGTTTCACTTTATACAAAATGGGCCAGAATGGTATGTTTTACAGTATCCCAAGCGAGCCTGGTTGGTATGTTTTACTGTATACCAAATGGACCAGGATGGTATGTTTTACTGTATACCGAATAGGCCAGGATAGTAAGTCATGATTTATACCAAATGGTTCAGAATGGTATGTTTTACTGTATACCAAATGGACCAGGATGGTATGTTTTACTGTATACCGAATATGCCAGGATGGTATGTTTTACTGTATACCAAATAGGCCAGGATAGTAAGTCATGATTTATACCAAATGGGTCAGAATGGTATGTTTTACTGTATACCAAATAGGCCAGGATAGTAAGTCTTGATTTAAACCAAATGGGTCAAGATGGTATGTTTTACTGTATACAAAATGGGCCAGGGTGGTATGTTTTACTGTATACCGATATGGATGGTATGTCTTACTGTATATCAAATAGGCCAGGATAGTAAGTCTTGATTTATACCAAATGGGTCAGAATGGTATGTTTTACTGTATACCAAAAGGGCCAGGATGGTATGTTTTATTTTATACCAAATGGGCCAGGATGGTATGTTTTACTGTATATCAAATGGGCGAGGATGGTAAATTTTACTTTATACCAAATGGGCCAGGATGGTATGTTTTACTGTATACCGAATATGCCAGGATGGTATGTTTTACTGTATACCAAATGGGCCAGGATGGTATGTTTTACTGTATACCAAATGGACCAGGATGGTATGTTTTACTGTATACCAAATAGGCCAGGATGGTATGTTTTACTGTATACCAAATAGGCCAGGATGGTATGTTTTACTGTATACCTAATGGGCCAGGATGGGAAGTCTTGATTTATACCAAATGGGTCAGAATGGCATGTTTTACTGTATACCAAATAGGTCAGGATGGTATGTTTTACTGTATACAAAATAGGCCAGGATGGTATGTTTTACTGTATACCAAATAGGCCAGGATAGTAAGTCTTGATTTATACCAAATGGGTCAGAATGGTATGTTTTACTGTATACCAAATGGGCCAGGATGGTATGTTTTACTGTATACCAAATGGGCCAGGATGGTATGTTTTATTTTATACCAAATGGGCCAGGATGGTATGTCTTACTGTATACGAATAGGCCAGGATGGTATGTTTTACTGTATACCAAATATGCCAGGATGGTATGTTTTACTGTATACCAAAAGGGCCAGGATGGTATGTTTTATTTTTTACCAAATGGGCCAGAATGGTATGTTTTACAGTATCCCAAACGAGCCAGGTTGGTATGTTTTACTGTATACCAAATGGACCAGGATGGTATGTTTTACTGTATACCGAATAGGCCAGGATGGTATGTTTTACTGTATACCAAATGGGCCAGGATGGTATGTTTTACTGTATACCAAATGGGCCAGGATGGTATGTTTTACTGTATACCAAATGGGCCAGGATAGTAAGTCATGATTTATACCAAATGGGTCAGAATGGTATGTTTTACTGTATACCAAATATGCCAGGATGGTATGTTTTACTGTATACAAATAGGCCAGCCAGGATAGTAAGTCTTGATTTATACCAAATGGGCCAGGATGGTATGTTTTACTGTATACCAAATGGGCCAGGATGGTATGTTTTACTGTATACCAAAAGGGCCAGGATGGTATGTTGTATTTTTTACCAAATAGGCCAGGATGGTATGTTTTACTGTATACCAAATATGCCAGGATGGTATGTTTTAATGTATACCAAATAGGCCAGGATGGTAATAGTTTTACTGTATACCAAATAGGCCAGGATGGTATGTTTTACTGTATACCAAATGGGCCAGGATGATAGGTCTTGATTTATATCAAATGGGCCAGGATAGGAAGTTCTATTGTATACCAAATGGGCCAGGATGGTAAGTCTTGATTTATACCAAATGGGTAAGGTTGGTATGTTTTACTTTATGCCAAATAGGACAGGATGGTATGTTTTACTGTATACCAAATAGGCCAGGATGGTATGTTTTACTGTATACCAAATATGCCAGGATGGTATGTTTTAATGTATACCAAATAGGCCAGGATGGTATGTTTTACTGTATACCAAATATGCCAGGATGGTATGTTTTACTGTATACCAAATGGGCCAGGATGGTATGTTTTACTGTATACCAAATATGCCAGGATTGTATGTTTTACTGTATACCAAATGGGCCAGAATGGTATGTTTTACTGTATACCAAATAGGACAGGATGGTATGTTTTACTGTATACCAAATGGGCCAGGATGGTATGTTTTACTGTATACCAAATGGGCCAGGATGGTATGTTCTACTGTATACCAAATGGGCCAGGATGGTATGTTTTACTGTATACCAAATGGGCCAGGATGGTATGTTTTACTGTATACCAAATAGGACAAGATGGTATGTTTTACTGTATACCAAATGGGCCAGGATGGTATGTTTTACTGTATACCAAATGGACCAGGATGGTATGTTTTACTGTATACCAAATAGGACAGGATTGTATGTTTTACTGTATACCTAATGGGCCAGGATGGTATGTTTTACTGTATACCAAATAGGCCAGGATGGTATGTTTTACTTTATACAAATAGGCCAGAATGGTATGTTTTACTGTATACCAAATAGGACAGGATGGTATGTTTTACTGTATACCAAATAGGCCAGGATGGTATACTGTATACCAAATGGGCCAGGATGGTATGTTTTACTGTATACCAAATGGGCCAGAATGGTATGTTTTACTGTATACCAAATAGGACAGGATGGTATGTTTCACTTTATACAAAATGGGCCAGAATGGTATGTTTTACAGTATCCCAAGCGAGCCTGGTTGGTATGTTTTACTGTATACCAAATGGACCAGGATGGTATGTTTTACTGTATACCGAATAGGCCAGGATAGTAAGTCATGATTTATACCAAATGGTTCAGAATGGTATGTTTTACTGTATACCAAATGGACCAGGATGGTATGTTTTACTGTATACCGAATATGCCAGGATGGTATGTTTTACTGTATACCAAATAGGCCAGGATAGTAAGTCATGATTTATACCAAATGGGTCAGAATGGTATGTTTTACTGTATACCAAATAGGCCAGGATAGTAAGTCTTGATTTAAACCAAATGGGTCAAGATGGTATGTTTTACTGTATACAAAATGGGCCAGGGTGGTATGTTTTACTGTATACCGATATGGATGGTATGTCTTACTGTATATCAAATAGGCCAGGATAGTAAGTCTTGATTTATACCAAATGGGTCAGAATGGTATGTTTTACTGTATACCAAAAGGGCCAGGATGGTATGTTTTATTTTATACCAAATGGGCCAGGATGGTATGTTTTACTGTATATCAAATGGGCGAGGATGGTAAATTTTACTTTATACCAAATGGGCCAGGATGGTATGTTTTACTGTATACCGAATATGCCAGGATGGTATGTTTTACTGTATACCAAATGGGCCAGGATGGTATGTTTTACTGTATACCAAATGGACCAGGATGGTATGTTTTACTGTATACCAAATAGGCCAGGATGGTATGTTTTACTGTATACCAAATAGGCCAGGATGGTATGTTTTACTGTATACCTAATGGGCCAGGATGGGAAGTCTTGATTTATACCAAATGGGTCAGAATGGCATGTTTTACTGTATACCAAATAGGTCAGGATGGTATGTTTTACTGTATACAAAATAGGCCAGGATGGTATGTTTTACTGTATACCAAATAGGCCAGGATAGTAAGTCTTGATTTATACCAAATGGGTCAGAATGGTATGTTTTACTGTATACCAAATGGGCCAGGATGGTATGTTTTACTGTATACCAAATGGGCCAGGATGGTATGTTTTATTTTATACCAAATGGGCCAGGATGGTATGTCTTACTGTATACGAATAGGCCAGGATGGTATGTTTTACTGTATACCAAATATGCCAGGATGGTATGTTTTACTGTATACCAAAAGGGCCAGGATGGTATGTTTTATTTTTTACCAAATGGGCCAGAATGGTATGTTTTACAGTATCCCAAACGAGCCAGGTTGGTATGTTTTACTGTATACCAAATGGACCAGGATGGTATGTTTTACTGTATACCGAATAGGCCAGGATGGTATGTTTTACTGTATACCAAATGGGCCAGGATGGTATGTTTTACTGTATACCAAATGGGCCAGGATGGTATGTTTTACTGTATACCAAATGGGCCAGGATAGTAAGTCATGATTTATACCAAATGGGTCAGAATGGTATGTTTTACTGTATACCAAATATGCCAGGATGGTATGTTTTACTGTATACAAATAGGCCAGCCAGGATAGTAAGTCTTGATTTATACCAAATGGGCCAGGATGGTATGTTTTACTGTATACCAAATGGGCCAGGATGGTATGTTTTACTGTATACCAAAAGGGCCAGGATGGTATGGTGTATTTTTTACCAAATAGGCCAGGATGGTATGTTTTACTGTATACCAAATATGCCAGGATGGTATGTTTTAATGTATACCAAATAGGCCAGGATGGTAATAGTTTTACTGTATACCAAATAGGCCAGGATGGTATGTTTTACTGTATACCAAATGGGCCAGGATGATAGGTCTTGATTTATATCAAATGGGCCAGGATAGGAAGTTCTATTGTATACCAAATGGGCCAGGATGGTAAGTCTTGATTTATACCAAATGGGTAAGGTTGGTATGTTTTACTTTATGCCAAATAGGACAGGATGGTATGTTTTACTGTATACCAAATAGGCCAGGATGGTATGTTTTACTGTATACCAAATATGCCAGGATGGTATGTTTTAATGTATACCAAATAGGCCAGGATGGTATGTTTTACTGTATACCAAATATGCCAGGATGGTATGTTTTACTGTATACCAAATGGGCCAGGATGGTATGTTTTACTGTATACCAAATATGCCAGGATTGTATGTTTTACTGTATACCAAATGGGCCAGAATGGTATGTTTTACTGTATACCAAATAGGACAGGATGGTATGTTTTACTGTATACCAAATGGGCCAGGATGGTATGTTTTACTGTATACCAAATGGGCCAGGATGGTATGTTTTACTGTATACCAAATGGGCCAGGATGGTATGTTTTACTGTATACCAAATGGGCCAGGATGGTATGTTTTACTGTATACCAAATAGGACAAGATGGTATGTTTTACTGTATACCAAATGGGCCGGGATGGTATGTTTTACTGTATACCAAATGGACCAGGATGGTATGTTTTACTGTATACCAAATAGGACAGGATTGTATGTTTTACTGTATACCTAATGGGCCAGGATGGTATGTTTTACTGTATACCAAATAGGCCAGGATGGTATGTTTTACTTTATACAAATAGGCCAGAATGGTATGTTTTACTGTATACCAAATAGGACAGGATGGTATGTTTTACTGTATACCAAATAGGCCAGGATGGTATACTGTATACCAAATGGGCCAGGATGGTATGTTTTACTGTATACCAAATGGGCCAGAATGGTATGTTTTACTGTATACCATATAGGACAGGATGGTATGTTTCACTTTATACAAAATGGGCCAGAATGGTATGTTTTACAGTATCCCAAGCGAGCCTGGTTGGTATGTTTTACTGTATACCAAATGGACCAGGATGGTATGTTTTACTGTATACCGAATAGGCCAGGATAGTAAGTCATGATTTATACCAAATGGTTCAGAATGGTATGTTTTACTGTATACCAAATGGACCAGGATGGTATGTTTTACTGTATACCGAATATGCCAGGATGGTATGTTTTACTGTATACCAAATAGGCCAGGATAGTAAGTCATGATTTATACCAAATGGGTCAGAATGGTATGTTTTACTGTATACCAAATAGGCCAGGATAGTAAGTCTTGATTTAAACCAAATGGGTCAAGATGGTATGTTTTACTGTATACAAAATGGGCCAGGGTGGTATGTTTTACTGTATACCGATATGGATGGTATGTCTTACTGTATATCAAATAGGCCAGGATAGTAAGTCTTGATTTATACCAAATGGGCCAGAATGGTATGTTTTACTGTATACCAAAAGGGCCAGGATGGTATGTTTTATTTTATACCAAATGGGCCAGGATGGTATGTTTTACTGTATATCAAATGGGCGAGGATGGTAAATTTTACTTTATACCAAATGGGCCAGGATGGTATGTTTTACTGTATACCGAATATGCCAGGATGGTATGTTTTACTGTATACCAAATGGGCCAGGATGGTATGTTTTACTGTATACCAAATGGACCAGGATGGTATGTTTTACTGTATACCAAATAGGCCAGGATGGTATGTTTTACTGTATACCAAATAGGCCAGGATGGTATGTTTTACTGTATACCTAATGGGCCAGGATGGGAAGTCTTGATTTATACCAAATGGGTCAGAATGGCATGTTTTACTGTATACCAAATAGGTCAGGATGGTATGTTTTACTGTATACAAAATAGGCCAGGATGGTATGTTTTACTGTATACCAAATAGGCCAGGATAGTAAGTCTTGATTTATACCAAATGGGTCAGAATGGTATGTTTTACTGTATACCAAATGGGCCAGGATGGTATGTTTTACTGTATACCAAATGGGCCAGGATGGTATGTTTTATTTTATACCAAATGGGCCAGGATGGTATGTCTTACTGTATACGAATAGGCCAGGATGGTATGTTTTAATGTATACCAAATATGCCAGGATGGTATGTTTTACTGTATACCAAAAGGGCCAGGATGGTATGTTTTATTTTTTACCAAATGGGCCAGAATGGTATGTTTTACAGTATCCCAAACGAGCCAGGTTGGTATGTTTTACTGTATACCAAATGGACCAGGATGGTATGTTTTACTGTATACCGAATAGGCCAGGATGGTATGTTTTACTGTATACCAAATGGGCCAGGATGGTATGTTTTACTGTATACCAAATGGGCCAGGATGGTATGTTTTACTGTATACCAAATGGGCCAGGATAGTAAGTCATGATTTATACCAAATGGGTCAGAATGGTATGTTTTACTGTATACCAAATATGCCAGGATGGTATGTTTTACTGTATACAAATAGGCCAGCCAGGATAGTAAGTCTTGATTTATACCAAATGGGCCAGGATGGTATGTTTTACTGTATACCAAATGGGCCAGGATGGTATGTTTTACTGTATACCAAAAGGGCCAGGATGGTATGTTGTATTTTTTACCAAATAGGCCAGGATGGTATGTTTTACTGTATACCAAATATGCCAGGATGGTATGTTTTAATGTATACCAAATAGGCCAGGATGGTAATAGTTTTACTGTATACCAAATAGGCCAGGATGGTATGTTTTACTGTATACCAAATGGGCAAGGATGATAGGTCTTGATTTATATCAAATGGGCCAGGATAGGAAGTTCTATTGTATACCAAATGGGCCAGGATGGTAAGTCTTGATTTATACCAAATGGGTAAGGTTGGTATGTTTTACTTTATGCCAAATAGGACAGGATGGTATGTTTTACTGTATACCAAATAGGCCAGGATGGTATGTTTTACTGTATACCAAATATGCCAGGATGGTATGTTTTAATGTATACCAAATAGGCCAGGATGGTATGTTTTACTGTATACCAAATATGCCAGGATGGTATGTTTTACTGTATACCAAATGGGCCAGGATGGTATGTTTTACTGTATACCAAATATGCCAGGATTGTATGTTTTACTGTATACCAAATGGGCCAGAATGGTATGTTTTACTGTATACCAAATAGGACAGGATGGTATGTTTTACTGTATACCAAATGGGCCAGGATGGTATGTTTTACTGTATACCAAATGGGCCAGGATGGTATGTTTTACTGTATACCAAATGGGCCAGGATGGTATGTTTTACTGTATACCAAATGGGCCAGGATGGTATGTTTTACTGTATACCAAATAGGACAAGATGGTATGTTTTACTGTATACCAAATGGGCCAGGATGGTATGTTTTACTGTATACCAAATGGACCAGGATGGTATGTTTTACTGTATACCAAATAGGCCAGGATAGTAAGTCATGATTTATACCAAATGGGTCAGAATGGTATGTTTTACTGTATACCAAATAGGCCAGGATAGTAAGTCTTGATTTAAACCAAATGGGTCAAGATGGTATGTTTTACTGTATACAAAATGGGCCAGGGTGGTATGTTTTACTGTATACCGAATAGGCATGGATGGTATGTCTTACTGTATATCAAATAGGCCAGGATAGTAAGTCTTGATTTATACCAAATGGGTCAGAATGGTATGTTTTACTGTATACCAAAAGGGCCAGGATGGTATGTTTTATTTTATACCAAATGGGCCAGGATGGTATGTTTTACTGTATACCAAATGGACCAGGATGGTATGTTTTACTGTATACCGAATATGCCAGGATGGTATGTTTTACTGTATACCGAATATGCCAGGATTGTATGTTTTACTGTATACCAAATAGGACAAGATGGTATGTTTTACTGTATACCAAATGGGCCAGGATGGTATGTTTTACTGTATACCGAATATGCCAGGATGGTATGTTTTACTGTATACCAAATGGGCCAGGATGGTATGTTTTACTGTATACTAAATAGGCCAGGATGGTATGTTTTACTGTATACCAAATGGGCCAGGATGGTATGTTTATTTTATACCAAATGGGCCCGGATGGTATGTTTTACTGTATACCAAATAGGACAAGATGGTATGTTTTATTTTATACCAAATGGGCCAGGATGGTATGTTTTACTGTATACCAAATGGACCAGGGTGGTATGTTTTACTGTATACCAAAAGGGCCAGGATGGTATGTTTTACTTTATACCAAATGGGCCAGGATGGTATGTTTTACTGTATACCAAATGGACCAGGATGGTATGTTTTACTGTATACAAAATAGGCCAGGATGGTATGTTTTACTGTATACCAAATATGCCAGGATGGTATGTTTTACTGTATACAAATAGGCCAGCCAGGATAGTAAGTCTTGATTTATATCAAATGGGCCAGGATGGTATGTTTTACTGTATACCAAATGGGCCAGGATGGTATGTTTTATTTTATACCAAATGGGCCAGGATGGTATGTTTTACTGTATACCAAAAGGGCCAGGATGGTATGTTGTATTTTTTACCAAATAGGCCAGGATGGTATGTTTTACTGTATACCAAATATGCCAGGATGGTATGTTTTAATGTATACCAAATAGGCCAGGATGGTAATAGTTTTACTGTATACCAAATAGGCCAGGATGGTATGTTTTACTGTATACCAAATGGGCCAGGATGATAGGTCTTGATTTATATCAAATGGGCCAGGATAGGAAGTTCTATTGTATACCAAATGGGCCAGGATGGTAAGTCTTGATTTATACCAAATGGGTAAGGTTGGTATGTTTTACTTTATACCAAATAGGACAGGATGGTATGTTTTACTGTATACCAAATAGGCCAGGATGGTATGTTTTACTGTATACCAAATATGCCAGGATGGTATGTTTTAATGTATACCAAATAGGCCAGGATGGTATGTTTTACTGTATACCAAATATGCCAGGATGGTATGTTTTACTGTATACCAAATGGGCCAGGATGGTATGTTTTACTGTATACCAAATATGCCAGGATTGTATGTTTTACTGTATACCAAATGGGCCAGAATGGTATGTTTTACTGTATACCAAATAGGACAGGATGGTATGTTTTACTGTATACCAAATGGGCCAGGATGGTATGTTTTACTGTATACCAAATGGGCCAGGATGGTATGTTTTACTGTATACCGAATGGGCCAGGATGGTATGTTTTACTGTTTACCAAATATGACAAGATGGTATGTTTTATTTTATACCAAATGGGCCAGGATGGTATGTTTTACTGTATACCAAATGGGCCAGGATGGTATGTTTTACTTTATACCAAATAGGCCAGGATGGTATATTTTACTGTATACCAAATATGCCAGGATTGTATGTTTTACTGTATACCAAATATGCCAGGATGGTATGTTTTACTGTATACCAAATGGGCCAGGATGGTATATTTTACTTTATACCAAATAGGCCAGGATGGTATGTTTTACTGTATACCAAATAGGACAAGATGGTATGTTTTACTGTATACTGAATAGGCCAGGATGGTATGTTTTACTGTATACCAAATATGCCAGGGTAGTAAGTCTTTATTTATACCAAATCAAATTCATCATCAAATTCTAGTTGATGTGCACTTTGATTTTTACCGCTGTCCAATGTTAACGTGAACGCGGTTCAAACATCAAGAAAATACGTTGTTGCTATCTACGGTGATTGTGTTACTAAATCGAAATCCGTTGTTTTTAATTACAAGTGAACATAATAAATTATATTATTACATTGTATAATATTAATAATATAATATTAGGAGAGGGTTTTACAGGGATGTCGCATTTGGTTGTTGGGTTGGAGGTGTAAGATTGAAGTTTTACATGAATAATTGTAACACATCTCATTCAAGCTTCAAGTCATAACAGTCTATCTATATGGAGCTAGCTTGGTACTTCCTGTGCAGAACATCCTTGCTTACCATTATGCATGAAGGAGTCAGAGTGAACATGTCAATATTGTTCAATGCAACTGGTGACTTAGCTTACCATTCTATAGTTTAATAGGTCAACATCATTATACGTGGAGGGCGCCCTGTATTAATGACTGCTTGGTTTGCCGACATGTGCAGTGAACACTAGAATTCCCTCTGACATAATGTCATGTCATTTTTAAATGAAAACAGAACTTTGTAGTATTTTGCAGCATTTTAAAATATTCGTTTCCATAAACTAAAGAAGTATTCAAATATATACTACAAAAAGACAGGATGACTGTCAATAGATTAAGTCTAATTGAATTGTAATTGAATCTGTTTTGCACCCCAAAATAGAAATATTTCGGAAAAAATGTCAAATCGCGAAATGTAAGAAATGTCACTCCTAATAAATACATGACACTGACAACATGTTGGGAACAAGATCAAAATCCATGAAGTTCGCTGTGTGCATGCACACATTTCTTTTAAATTTATTTTAGTTGTGTCTGTGATCAGAAGACGGATGGTTCGGGACAGCGGGTAACTTTGGTAAGTCATTTGACCAGTCCCGATGTACATGTATGTTCTCCTAAAACAATATACAAAAATACATCAAACGATTTTGAGAGACTAACAAACAAGGTATGGGAGATCAATATTAAAAAACAACAAGATAATGACGTCCATAAAAGTATTTTTTGAGGCCGTCCATGAGATCTTAGCAGAATGTTCACAGTTGTTCAAATAATGGTTTCTACTGTTGGTGTTATTGTTGTTAGCCTTTTACAAAGACAATCATAAACTGTTAATAAAAGAGTAATTTTCTCAATACACATTGACCTTGTATTCACAGTACTATATACTAGTACATACTGATTTGATATTGATTGTGCTGGCTGAAACATTGATTATCAATTTTAGTTAGCCATTTTAGTTGGGAGGGGGAGGTCTAACTAAAATAATTTAGTTTTTTTTAAATCCTAAATTGACCTACTGATTTCGCCCCTTACTCGTTTTGGAATTTGATATAACGTACGTTTTACACATGGTGTGATATGTAGGAAATGTAAATGAAATTGCCCACACGCCCAGTCTTGCCCTCGCATAGAGTTCATCAAAACAGGTTCGTTGGTGACAATATATTAATAATAAAATACAGCAATGTCCCTTGCTGTTTTTCAGTCATTGGTGTGTCTCAGATAAATGATTACTCCACGTCGTTCATGTGAACAGTATGCTAGTGAATTTGTATCATTGTGTATCTCACTTGTATGTGACATGTGTACCGCACACATAGTGTACTTGATTTAGGTAAAATTGTTAAATTTGAGGGGTTTACGCGTCATTCGCCCGGCATGTGCACATTACAGTCACCATCGTCTATCACATCACATAGTAAGACTCATGACTGAGAAATTCTGGATAATTTATGTAACAACGGATGATACCGTGAATGCTACCTATCCCAACTATATCCAGTGTCATTATCATTTGAATTCAAAATGTGTCATGCACTGGGACTCGGAAATACGTGCGTACACATGTACGCACATCACATTGGGTTGTCAGTTGAATAAATTGAATTTGAAGCATACAATAGTCAAAATTTTGTCGGATTTTCTTTCTCAGTACAAACATCTTATATTATGGATCACCTATGACAACTTGTACTCAAATAGGTGTGTTTTGTGTTTCCATAGAAACAACTCTCCTATTTTAGACATTTTGTGTTACAACAGATATCACCAACTTGTTCAAGGACGTTTTTTCCGAAATTTTATTTTTAAAAGTTTTATGTCTAAGTTTTAATAAAATCCACATAATATGGTTATTTTGGTTACCATGGCAACAGATGTTCATAAAATAGTACTTTTTTGAACATAACAAACTTTCTCATGTAGGATAGACAGTATGCAAATAAACCTGATTATTATTAAATGTAATAATGTTATTCATCAGATGCATATGTATTTAACTAAAACAACATTTTAAGCCACCTGTACAGCTATTTAGGACAAGTTGTGTCACACAGATAGCACTGATGCATACATGCCAAAAACAGAGAATTTTACGAAATTAAATTTTTTCATGTTATATGTGAACTTTTAGAAAAATGATCTGCATATTATGGTGATTTTGGTTACCATGGCAACAAATGTTCATAAAATGACCACTGTTTTCGAACTCATCATAACAAACTACCACATGTAGGGTGGTCAGTATGCAAATAAAAGTCGATTATTACTAAAATTATTGTTATTATATAATATCATTTAATTATTTTTATTAGACAAGATTCACTTCTCATCTTTATTTATTCAAAACTACACACTAAATTTTAAGTAAATTAAGTTTATATTTCACCACTGAGAAAAATATACACACATGAGAAAGAACCCATTTCTGTCGAGTGCAGTATTTCTATACAGTGTGCCATTGAAGGGTATCAAATATGGCTGAACACACTACACTGTCTGTACTGTAGCAGTGTGCAAGTACATCAGGCACTCGAATATATTTTTATGATTTTTAGCACAAGTGAACTGAGGGTTCAGTAGTGCTATAGGGATCGCCCGGTGTGTGTGTGTGTGTGTGTGTGTAAACATCGCTGAACCGATTGCCATGATATTTGGTGGGTCCATTACCTTGGGTGTCTAGTTTGGAAATTGTTCAAATGAAAATGATCGCATCAGAAATGTGCATTTTACATTTGGAAATGTGATTTGTTGTATTACAAAATGCTTTGACTTTAGTCTGGAAATGAAAGATTCTTGTTTTATTGATGCAATGAAATCATTAAATCTTTCATGGGCTACTTAACATGCCAGTGTCAATGCCGTAAAGATTAACATCTGTTTAAGGTTACTTGGCAACCTAGGCCTGTTTTAGCACAGCCGAATTAAATCTTAGACACTATGATTAAAACAGGTTCATTTAAATGCATAATCCTTAGGCATTCAAACAGTTTGTACAAAGAATAAGAAGACACATTTTATGGGGAAAGAAAAATAGAGTCATATCAAGACCTCCATGATCATACTGTGTTTGGCAGTTTAAATTTCCTGCATGTACCGATTGCCATGATATTTGATGGGTGTATTACCTTCGGTGTCTAGTTGGGAAATTGTTCAAATCAAAATGATCTTACTACCGGTGTGTGATTTGGGTCAAAAAAACTTACTCAAGAACTATTGGGCAGATCGGTCTGAAATTTGGTGGGAACATTCTTAGGGGTGTTTAAGCATAAAAAATGTTTGCAAATGTGCCCAGCAACAAGACCACGCCCGTAGCAACAGCCAAACGGTGAGGTATTTCACAAAGATAACATGGATTAATAGATAATTGAATGAACATTCCAAAAATGTATGTAAATTTGCCTAGCAACAAGACCACGCCCGTAGCAACAGCCAATCGATGGTGTATTTCACAAAGATAACCGTGGGGACGAATAGACAAATGAATAATCATTCAAAAAAATGTATGCAAATAGCCTAGCAACATGACCACGCCCATAGCAACAGCCAAATGATCACATATATTGCAGATAATACGGATTTATAGACAAATGAATAAACATTCAAAAATGTATGCAAATGTGCCTAGCAAAAGACCACGCTCATAGCAACAGCCAAGTGATCACATATATTGCAAAGATAACAGGGATACACTATACGAAAAGTCATATTTGACCATGTCTTTCCACCGGGGTAAATCTTTAGCAGAGGATGTGTAAATGTGGTGAGTATGAGACGAAGTGACACCTTTGACTTGATTTACCCCCAGTGATCTCTCCCCTAGGGGTTGTAGGCAGTCAAAATTGTCACTTCGTCTCATACTACCCCTTGACAGAGATGGTAGTTAGGTGGGTCACAGGTAGGGTAAAGGTTGGGTAAAGGTGGGTAAATTTGACTTTTCGTATAGTGATAAATAGACAAATGAATAAACATTCAATAATGTATGCATAATCATTCAGCAAATGAACACCTATACCTGGCATGGATCAGCATTTGGGAAAACATGTTTAAAAACTGTACAGTTGTGCTTCAACGCCATTGGCACTATTTTTATTTTTTAAATGTCGAGTAAACATGTACTCTTTATTTTAAAAAAGAATCATACAAATTGGTTCGAGTGCCTTTGCATGTACCGGTCGAAAACATGGTACATAATTAATTCCTGTCTCGTTTTGGCTCTTTTTTGGTTAGTTTTGGCTCGTTTTGGGTCGATTATGAGTCATTTGGCCAGTTTTAGATAGAATTACCAGACTTTGGGTCGTTTCATTATATATATGAAAAACCTTCATTGAAACATGGCAGGGTAATTATAGCTATCAGCCGACACCGAATGAAGAAATGATTACTCCACCCGGGCCTTCCTAAGTAAAACTAGTCCTACTAGAACAAATGTTTGCTTTCCCTTAAACCACAAACCAGCGACAGACAACAGGCCAGGAATGCACCAAGTAGTGTATGTTGTATTTGTAACCGTACATGTTAAGTAAACACCGACCTCTTCTACAGTCATAGGTGACTCGTTGAGACGCCATCTTTGGAAAATGTTTAGAAGAGGTTATTTTTTAGTTTTATCCAAACCCCTACCATCTTCTGCATGATTATCAATCTTAATTTTGAATTCAAGGGTTTCTTTTGTATTCATCCTCAAATTGGAATCATTGTATGCCAAGAATTTCTGGAAAAGCGAGATTGTGTGATTTTTGGCGTGAAGTGATGAAATTGCAAATAAAAATGAGATAAATTTGTTTATTTAGTACCACTTACAGTGGTTATAGCCATTGTGGTTATCAGTCTAACTGGGCCTAAATAATGCAACAAGAAATACACAAATGGTTAGAGTACAACTACAATACAATTAGAATTAAAAACCTGACTTATTAAAAGTTAAACTTACACATTTCAAGTCTTCTGGAGTAATTATGACAGTAATTCAATAACACGGACAATAAAAATAGTGATAATTTATCAACGAAAATGATAAACGAATTTGGACGTGAAAGAAGTAGAGTTGGTGGTAATCGACGTGGTTTTGTCATCCATTTGAAGCCAAAGTCGTTAAACTTACTTGAACCGTGCTGACACATTCTTCAGCGTCACGGTCAGATTCGAAAACTTGGAACGTAGCCTTGTTTTGTGTAGCTTGTAAGGTAGCTTGCCATTAAATTGTAGAAACTCACATCAAGCAACTAATTGTTATGACTATTGAAAAATCTTGATATTGGTCATAGTGGTCACGTGTCACCACTATTTTTGAATACTTTGCAAAGCTGAAAAGAAATATTTGCTACACCATAGAATACAAGTCTTGTTTAAACATTTGTAGCTGGTTAATATTTATCAGTCAAAACACATGAACAATACGCCTGAGTTGTTCAAGCAATGTCAGTATTGGTTTGGGTAATGTAAAATATAATGAGCACAGTCAAGTCAATGGAAACAGCAACGGTCGTGTGGATTTTCCTCTTCAGAGTTTAGAACACGATTCCGGTTACTATAAAAGTTAAAATCTCCTGTCACCTGCTAAAGTCAACAAATTCTAACTATGAAATATGCAAATAAGTAAATAATAATGTGATTTTCCTAGTCCTTACACGGCTCCCACAGACTAGAATTTGAATATCCAATGGTCGGTACAACAATAACCCTCCAGACGAACATAACGACCAGACAGGCAGGACGGATCGATTTCTAATTGATAAATTCTATCGATGACAAGGAGTGTGTTTTATTGCGTATGATCACGTGATTTAGTTAACCTACAAAATAAACCACTGAAACTTTAAGCAACGTAGAAATATAACGTTGGTAAACGAACACGTTTAAATGCCTTTGCTCAAGTGAGTATCATAACAATGAGGTTGAATTATGGATGACAGAACATCAAGTAAACTTTCACATCAAATGTTATGCAACACTCGACCTGACCCGTGTCTATGTTTGTTACCCACAGTCCTTACAAACTGAAGTTCCCAAAAGACAACAGCACTAGCTTCTAAACGACAGCTTTAACTTCCTGACTATTATGTAAAATAATCTCTTGTTTCGTTAGACGAGCTCATTCAAGTCGAATAAAGGCAATTATTATCTTTGATTGTCGTAAGAAAAAAGTTACAATTCAAGTTTATATCAGTCACTAACAATTAGATCCAAACAGCTAATCGGACTAGAAAAATCTGACAAATCTATATCAAGGGAGGACGTTGTTCGACTTGGTCGTCTTGAAAGTTCGGGAGAATTTGGAGGACAGATGTGACCTTCCTTAGAAGGTGTAAAAAGCTGACACAGTGGACAGTTAATGCTGTGATTATCGTAGCCTAGAGAACCTGTGGCGGAATACAATGGTTCAAGTTTTGATCTATACAACGACCCAGACGCCATACTGCTACTCTCCGACCACCTGTTTGATTTCTTTCTGTTTAAATTCCTTAAAAGGTAAATATTTTCGTGTGCTCTTCTCACACAGTCTCTGTAATTGTCCTCGTTACAACTCGTTGACGACGCCAATGACCATTCGTATTCTACCTCGTAGGGCACATCCCCCTTCATTTGGGGGTTCTCTCCAGACGCAGATTTCTTGCGAGGGGGTTGAAATTCATTCAAATACGGAAGGACATACCCAAAGTTATCTCTGCTCAGAGGTGAAGGTGTTGCAGTAATCGGTGCCAAGGTGAGAAATCGACGTTCGTAGGGTAGCATAGCCGGTGCAAGGGAAACTCTTGCGGCTGAGTTGACCAATGGATGAACAGTCGAGATATTGGAATCATCCTCAGTACTGCTTCCATTTCTTGAGTCGGACTCAACTTCCGATTCTACGACTTCATCTTCTGAAGCCATCCAAATTTCAGAGGAAGACGTTATCCCTTCGCCATTTTCAAACTTTCCGTAATTCCCAACAGAAAAGACGACGGGGTTTCCTCCTGGTTCCATTTTTTGACGCGTTTGTATTTTTCCCCTGGACATGGCAAGAGTAGGACGATGTGAGTGGACGTATCGAAGCCGACCGGCGTTAGCGGCAGCTGCTAAATGGTACTTCCTCACAAATGCTCGCGTACGTGGCTCTTGATGGTTGGTGCTATAGTCACTAGTCGAGGTGATTTTTTGGGACGAATTACGGGACCTGTCCGTCATGACATCACCGATCCTGACCATAGTCGTCAAAGATTAAAATAACAGGCCAAGACTTGAAATGCTGTTATCGTCGAGACGACAGCGAGCGACTGAGAATTACACTAATTCCATTTCCGCCATGATGAAATTCCAAATTTGAGACGTTGTTGGGTACAGAAAAACAGACACTAATAAGTAGAGTCTCGTTAAGGTGGGATATTCATGGTTCCCATATCAGACATGATAAAAAAGACTTCTAGACCGATTGACCGGTCGAATTGTTTGTCCGTAGCGACGATAAAATGACGAGACGGCAGGTGGTTGAATTGTACACGGAGGGAGTGCTGTCTATCAGTTGTAGTTCGATGCGTTTCAGTCGCAATTTTAACAAATAACAGGCCCTAAGGTCAATTAACCTGACTTTTCTCATTATAGAGAAGTGTACACAACACGTTTCGTGTTTAACAAGAAACGTTGGATAGTAATTTAATTAAAGAAGTGTTTAAACCATGTATAGAAATGTGAACTCAAACTGGGCGAAATAATGATAGAAAGGGATATAAGTATGCTGAAGAAATGTGCAATTTTGTGTGCTATGAACTAAAAACGTAATATAAGCAAGTCAAGGTCAATGTGAAAGTCAGAATAAAGTCATATAGGTAATTTGTCACTAAAAAGGAAAATGTTTTGAATCAATTGAAGAGAATACACATACCCCCCCCCCCCACCCTCTCCGCGTCATCGAGCGAAACGCACCCCCGTATCAGTTTGTCATGGACTCTCCTTGTTGACATTCCGTATGATATAGCAACAAGCTCTTAGCGTTGAAGTGCTTTTGTGACTCTATAACTTGGAAGTGATAAAAACAATGTCCCATTGAACTCCGGTAGCTTTTAAAAATTAAACTCATTTAAAAAATAGGAAATTTATTGACTCGCTTTATCTTCTCTAAAGTTTTAGTGGTAGAGAGACTAATAACGAAAGCAACATGCACACACAGATCGCCAAGGTTTACCATTACTACTTGTAATTAGGAGGTGTTAGTTCGAGCTAAATTCGGGATGCCTTTGATATGAAACGACGCTTTACCTTCTTGTATTAACCACAACCAAGCCCGTTGTTGTTTAAATTTACACACCGGGTGAACTTTTCTATATGAAACAGTGATGAACATCTTCAGTGAAATGTAATGGTTAAATTGTGTGTATGCAGGGTCACAACATAGCGCGCGTTTACCTTCTTGGCAACGAATGAGACTGTTACAACTCTTACAGGCCCATTAACACATTTATAACTGTCGTTTATAAAAATATTTTTTTTTTCTGACTGACTGACTGACTGACTGACTGACTGACGGACGGACGGACGGACGGACTGTCGGACTAACAACATAACGCGGCGTGTCTATTAAAATGGGCCATTGTATTATCGGAATATAACGTTTTTGCCATTGCATTTGATGCCAGTTACTATATATACATGTAATCCAGAAGGCCACAAACATGACTTTGCTTTCTAAACATATCGGTATTTTTGCAATTTTTCCTTGCAACTAACCAAACATAAAACCGAACAACCGAACTTTGACATAAAAATATTACATTTAATAGAAGTAAAATAGTGCCAATGGCGTTGTAGCACAAGACTTAGTGTACATTAAAAAAACAAACGTTTATCCACATAGCGATCAATGCTAGGTATAGGTGTTCATTTGCTGAATGATTATCCAGTAGCCTATCCAACCCTGTTGTTATCTTTGCAATATAGGTGATCAGTTGGCTGATGCTATGGGTGTGGTCTTGTTGCTAGGCAAATTTACATACTTTTTTTGAATGTTTACTCACTTGCCTACCAGGTTATGTTGTTTTTTTGACCAAAATATACTGCCATTTGGTTGTTGCTAAGGCCAATTGGTTTGGTTGTTGCTAAGGTCATGGTTGCTAAGGCCAATTGTGTTTTCAAAATGTTTTGAAGAAAATCTGCAGAATAACATTTCTAGAAAGATCTCATCAAGTACTTTTTGAGACCAAGATTTACGTTTTTATACCTAATTTGCACATCACTGATTAGACCATTGCATGTTTAATATTTCTTCATCTATACACCCCAGATGCATTGTACAACCGACATTTGTAATAATTGCCAACATTTGTAATAAACCGATATTTGTAATAAAATTGCCGACATCTGTTATTAATTGCCGATATTTGTAATAAACTGACTACATTTGTAATAAATTCTGTGAGTAGTATAGAAGTTAGCGGTATGAGACCACTTTTCGACAACCCCCCATTTTTCACCGTTTTTTTAAAGTTAAAACAGTCTAATCTATATTAAATTTTGAGTAACCCAAAAACTAGACCAGTGAAACGACAACCCCCCTTTTTCACCGTTTTAACGTTTTAAAAAATGGTCTAACCTATGTTAAATTTTGAGTAAACTTGGGTTTCTGAACCAGTGAAACGACATACAGTGTAACAATCGGCAATCTATTAATACTCCAACCATCTGTCTAAATGAACGCACCGGCGGGTTCAAAAGGTCAAAACATGTAATCAATTAAGCTGTCTATAATGTCATCCTTCACCTCTATGACCTTTGAGGCATTTATTTAGACAATTGTATTTTTAATATTATATACATTAACAATGAGAGAGAACTGTGATACTTGCGGTAGGTCGGCGCCAGAATTCAAATGTGAAAAATGCAATAAACGTTTTAGACATAAACATAATTTTATTAAACACACAAATATAAAAGATTCTTGTGAGAATAATAAACGTGAATATCCTGATGCATGCCCAACATGTGAACGTATTTTTACCGAATTCACATGTGATAAATGTGGGCTTGCATATAAATACGAGTGTCATTTAAAGATACATTTTAACAGAAGTACACCTTGCGTTAAACAACCTAAGAGATATATCTGTGATTGTGGTTCAGAATTAGGTAGTTATATTACGTTGTATATACATAAAAAGAAAAGTTGTAAGTTAAGAAAATATCAATTGAACAAATAAATATTGTTTATAAATAAATATTTTTTATTCATATAACATGAATAAGATTCGGAACCCACTCACGAACCGAATGATAAAAGTTGGTGGGCGTGTATACAATAAGCTTATAAGGAATGGTGAACTACAACCTATTACGCCTAAGAATATACGGAATGGTGATCTACAACCTATTCCTGAGAATATGCGGAATGGTGAACTACAACCTATTCCTGAGAATTTATTGGATTGGCCTGTGCCAGATAATCTTCCTCGACCATTAACGGAAGAATATATCATGAATCCTATTACCAAACGTATGATTAAAATAGGTAATGATACATATCAAAATCTTATTAACAGAGGTTACCGTCATGTAGGTGGTGTTATAATGTTACCTGGATATAATGAACTCGAGAGAGCTTTTAAAGGATAAGTGAAATCATATGAAATTGATATAACTGAGAATGAACCTCATACACAATTAACTGGAAAAAAATTGATAATAAAGAAAATCTTAGAACAAAATTTACAAAATACGGGTGGAATAAAAGCGATATTAACCTTGAAGATAAAATTTGTTAAAAGTGGTAAGGAAGAGACAACAAGTGATGGTTATTTTAATAGTAGCCCATTGCAAATTATTAATATTGACCAAATCGAAGAACAAGTGAATAAAGTTTTGAAAGAATTATTGAACATATCGTTAAATGGTTACGTGAAGGATCTGGTTGGCAAATAAAATCACTTCTTAATTTTTATGTAAATATCGCAAGATGCGAACCTTTACAAGGTAACTCATATATCAAATTACCAAATGAACTACATCATCACAAGAAAGGTCTCATTAATATACAAAATAATGATGATGAGTGTTTTAGATGGTGTCACTTAGCATATAAGTTTCCAGTCGGAATTCATAAAAATAGACCATCTAGATACAGTCAACACATCGTTGATGTAGATTATAAAGGAATAACATTCCCGGTTACTATAAAACAAATACCCAAAATTGAAAACCAAAATAATATATCTATTTCTGTATTTGGTTATAAAAATTCAAAAGCATATCCAATTTATGTTAGTAAACAAACTTGTGAAGATCACCTTGACTTACTATTAATAACTCAGGGTGATAAAAGGCATTATGTTTGGATCAAAGATTTTAATCGATTCATGCATGGTATAACAAACTACGAAGGAAGAAAACATTTCTGTAAATATTGTTTACAACATTTTACAACTGCAGAGATTTTAAATCAACACATTCCTATTTGTTTTGAAATAAATGGGACACAAGCTATACGAATGCCAACTGAGGAAAACAAATGGTTATCATTTAAAAATTATTCAAAACAATTAAGTGCACCATTTGTTATTTATGCAGATTTCGAATCTATAACTCGAAAAGTGAATACTTGTTATCCTAATGAAAACACAATATTCACACATCATTACCAAAAGCATGCAGTATGTAGTTTTGCTTATAAACTTGTATGTTGTTATGATGGTACATTCAGTAAAGAAAGTGTTATTTACAGAGGACCAAATGCATCTAAAATATTTATGGAAATGATGTTATCAGAAGTTGACTATTGCAATGATATAAAAGAACAACATTTTAACAAACCTTTGTGCATGCTCATAAACGATGAAATATGTTTCAAAAACGCAACGCAATGTCATATTTGTGAAAAATTATACGAAGAAAATGACATACCAGTTCGCGATCATTGCCATATTACTGGTAAATACCGTGATTCAGCACATGTAAAATGTAATATCAAATTTCAAGTAACGAAAAAATTAATATTATTCCACATTCAATGGAAAAGTTCATGGCTATAATGGTTGGTACTCACTTAGTCTTCATAGATAGTTTAAATTTCTTAAATGCTTCATTAGAAAAACTCGTAGGTAACACAAGTGATTTCAAATACACAAAACAAGAATTCCCAGATAGCTTAAAATTATTAACACGGAAGGGTGTATACCCCTATGACTATATGGATTCCATTGAAAAATTCAATGACGTTAATCTACCATTAAAGGAAAAATTCTATTCTATTCTAAATGATGCTGGTATAACTGATGAAGATTATGAGCATGCACAAAATATTTGGAAACATTTTAATATGCAAACGATGGGTGATTATCATGATCTATACCTTAAAACCGATGTACTTTTATTAACCGATGTGTTTGAAAATTTCTGAAAGACATGTAATGTATACTATAACCTCGATCCTTGTCATTATTTTAGAGCTCCCGGTTTATCCTGGGATGCGTGTCTAAAAATGACTAAAATTAATCTCGAATTATTAATGGATATAGATATGCATCTCTTCATAGAAAAAGGTCTTCGTGGAGGTATCTCTTATATATCTGCTGGTCATGCAAAAGCAAACAATCCATACATGAAAGACTATGATCCAACTCAGGAAACAAAGTACATCATGTGTTTAGATGCTAATAATCTCTATGGTTGGGCAATGACTCAATCTTTACCAACACATGGATTTAAATGGGTTGATCTAGATTCGCTTGACTTAAGTAAATACACCAACGAGAGTGACCATGGATTAATCCTTGAAGTTGATCTTGAATATCCTAACGAGTTGCATGATCTCCACAATGATTATCCTTTAGCACCTGAGAGACTATGTATTACTGAAGATATGTTATCTCCGCATAATAAAAAGATACATGACTTATTTAATATCAAATGTGGAAATATAGAAAAATTAACTACAACTCTGAGACCAAAAAAGAATTATGTAGTTCATTTTCAAAACTTAAAACAATATTTATCACTCGGTTTAAAAGTCACTAAAATTCACAGAGCCATTGAGTTTAATCAATCAAAATGGATGTCACAATACATCTTATTTAACACTGAAAAAAGAAAGAAAGCAAGAAATATTTTGAAAAAGATTTCTTCAAACTAATGAATAACTCTGTCTTTGGACGTACCATGATGAATGTACGTAAGCATCGTAGTATAAAATTATGTATCACAGAAAAACAAATGCGAAAATTAGTATCTAAACCAACGTTTGTCATGCAAAAAATCATAACCGAAAGTCTAGTAGCAGTGGAAAACAAAACAGAACGATTAACCCTAAATCAACCCTTATATGTTGGAATGAGTATTCTTGATTTGTCTAAAACTTTAATGTATGATTTTCATTACAACTATATAAAAGAAAAATATGGACCACGAGCTAAATTATTATTTACAGATACAGATTCATTAATGTATGAAATTAAAGCCAATGATTCTTATAAAGATTTCTACAAAGATAAAGACCTTTTCGATAATAGTGATTATTCATCAAAAAGTCCATATTTCTTTGATTATAACAAGAAAGTAATTGGTAAATTCAAAGATGAGTGTGCGGGCGTACCAATAATTGAATTTATTGGGCTTCGAAGTAAAATGTACTCTTATATAACAGAGTCTGCTTCTGCACGTAAAGCAAAAGGTATAAAAAAGTTAGTTATAAAAAAGAATATAACTCACGAAGAATATAAGACAGTGCTTTTTGAAAATTTACAAATGAAACATTCCATGAATACTATACGATCGATAAATCACCAGATTGGTAGTTAAAAAATCAATAAAACTTCTTTAAGTTGCTTCAATGACAAACGCTATGTTCTTGATCGTCGTAACATGTTAGCATATGGTCACGTTAATTTAAGTAAGCTCGAGTTGAAATGAAATTTGATAACCATTAAAATCTATTAATTCGTTATTTTGATTAGTTATCCAAATTCGAAGACTAGTTATATTCATTTTTTAAATAGGTACTGGAACATTCGCAGGAAATGAATAAGTGATAGCTTCTCCTATTTCACCCCGATCCTGTATCGTTAAAATTTGTAAATAATTAGACCTTTTCCCATTGATGTAATTAGTAGGTGTATCTATAATATCACAGTAGACTACGTATTCAGTCACAGGAAGAAAATCTGCTTTATTTGGACTAATACCCGATAAACTATATTCTTTCTTTTTAAAACAAAGTATCCTCGCAAAATTCTTAGGTTTGAAAAGTCTACTTTAACATTATCACCGAGTACCATCTGTGTTTTTCCTGTTGGTAAAATTCTCTTAAAATTAATTAATTTTATTCTACCAATTGCTTGTGATAATGTTTCTACATTGTAATTACCCGATTCTATTTTTTTTAACTGACTCTCTATTGTTAACAGTAAAAGCAATTTCATTGTTTTCTTTCGTAATATTATACCAGGAATTATATAGTTTACACTCTAACCAGTCGTATCTGTTTATAACCAGTCAGCGTTTCTGTAAAACTGATAGTAATATCATTAGATTTGTTGTTTATATACAACTTCATTGTTTTTTGTTTATATATATTTATATATATATTTATTATATACTTAATATAATATGCCATCAAATTTTGGATTAGGTATGATAGCACCACAAGGATATGCACTTAATGATCTCAAAGATTTTCACACATCCACACTGTATTTAACCGGACGCAATAATAATAAAGATTTCGTCTTTAAGTGGAAAAATAGTTCTAAATCATTTAATTTAGAACCAGCGGCAGTTCAATTACACGAGCATACCAACAATTTAGTAGACCTAAATGACATAGATGAGACAATCAAAGAATATAGAGTATCAAAACATCATGTACCATTTGGCTTTGCGTATAGCAGCAGAGATGCTAAGTTCTATACCACGAGATTTTGTTGAATTGATTGAAAAGCCATTAACTCTTGACCATGGTTTAACTGATCGAGTTCCTTATGTGTTGGTTTATAATGATAATAATAAGACATTTAGTTTAGCTGATATCAGAGGCTATTTACCGGAAGCAGATCCTAGACTAAACCTGAATCCAAAGCTGCATTTAAAATTGGATGCTGCAAAAACAATAGTGAAAGAAAACAATATTTTTAGTAGATTTTTAAATTCAGGGGAATGGTATTGTAGTTATAACGTTGACAAAGGAAATATTCAGTTATTTTATGATACGCAGTTTAAAATATTGGGTTTGAAACCACATGAGGGTGAGGGTAAATTAAAATTGTTTACTGCTAATGAAGCGATGACTGAAGATATAAAGAAAGTAACCAATGGTATCATTGTTATTAACTGTATTAAATTAAATACTGAGAGTGAATACGATACTCTTTTGAATGGATTTTCAATATCATGTAATCAACGTTCATTATTAACTATTGAAATTCATATTGAAAACGAAATTATCCATGTTACTTTGTCAACAAGTAAAGCGTTATCTAAAATAGCACAAGGGTTAAAGACTATAGATATTGGAACAATAACTTTGAAACGTATGATTCTTATAGATTTTAAAGTATTTTAGGCTTATTTTATAGACTATGATTCATGTTGTAAATTCCCGATAAGTGAGAATAAAATAAGTGAGTATACACTTAATAAAAGATTATAGAGATATAATATTTTCCATTTAAACAAATAAAATATTAATAGTATACAAAACACAATGACACATAAACGTATTATATCAAATCAAACATGTTGTATTCCAACACAAGATCAATTTAACAAAGCAGTACAAGAACAAACTGTTAAAAAATGGAGGGATTTACCACTACATGAAATATAAAAAGTAACTGAAGTAAAATCAATTAATGGTAAATTTGGTCTAAGTTATATAGGTAAACTTGAAAATGATAATTTCAAAGCTTGTTATTATTTACCATCACATATTGGCAAAGATTTAGAATTTTTAACAGTTACATTTTGTATAAGATCAGATGGTCTTCAAAAATCTGAAAACACAGGTAACCAATATTTTAAATATAGTTGTGTTAATATTTAAACAAGTTATTAAAAAAACCTCAGAGGACAAGAATATTTTCATTACGCAACTGTTAACATAAAATAAAACATGAGTCTAATTTTACTAAAAGCCTCACACATTTTTTTGTCTAAAATTTAATATAAATGAAATCATATACAATGAACAAATCATTAAGCTTATCTCTCAATGATCTTAGGGATTTTAAATCCATGAAACCAATCACGGGTGTTAAATATCACTTAGAATATGAAAATAATACGTTTAATCTAAAACCTTTACTGCCTCCAAAACCTATAATAACGGAAGAAATTGCGATAATTGAATTAGATCATAAAAAAATTGTTAGGCTATTGGTAAATGAATTTTCTCATATAATAAACACAGATAAAGTAATATTTGATAGTGATAGAAATGATTACTTTATTCAACCAGGAACTTATCACATTCAACATTTTATAGACTCCGCTGATATTTCTAAGGATATTAACGAGAGATCAATAGTTAATTTTAATATAAAATTCGATGATAAAATTAAAATATCTCATTCAACATTCGTTATAAACAAACAAATTATACCAGCATCTGTGTCTCGGTTATTTCATACTAAAAAATAGCGCAAATATTGCGTTGCCGCACAACTTCATGTTCAGGGCAATGATAGATATATAATTTTTTGAAGATTTAAAGTTGTAACCAAAATAAAATTTTCATACCTAATTTCCATCATCATAATCCAGCCATCCTATGTTGGAAGTGTACAAGACAAGTATAGCAACATCCTAATCAAACTTTAAAGGGATGTGTCTACAAGGTTTTGTACTTCTTTATTTTTTAAAATCAATTTGGAACCAAGTCATACCAATGTAACATGTTTAACTTTCTTGGTTGTCTTATTGTAATATTTTAAACACAAGCTACATTCAGTTTATATGGGTAGGTGATGAAACAGCTGTCTTACAACATATTACATAATCAAGTCATAAACCAAAATGGCCATGCTACAGGCTTTACCACCAGAGGAAATAGTAAAGTAAACATTATAGTTAATTAACAATGTACTGTTCTCACTGTGTCAGCTATTAATGAGGACAAATCTACACATTCTCAATAAAGTTAAGCTCAATCTACTGGGTAATTTCAGAGTTGAAGATTTTTGAGGAAAAGCAATGATATAGAATAACACTTCTAGAAACATCTCACCAAGTTTCAGACTCATTGACCAAGTACTTTTTGAGATATAAGTTTTTGACCAAAAATGAACATTCTTACACCTAATTTGCATATCACTCATGGAATCATTGTATGCTTAATATATCTTCGTCTATACATCCCTAGATGCATCCCCATCAAATTTCAGCCCAATCTTCTCAGTAGTTTTGGAATTATAAATTTTTAACCAAAAAGACACATTTTTAGCCCTAATTTGCATATCACTGATGGAATCATCATGTCATGAACAAATCTTACTTTACACCCCCTAAAGAATCTTCCCACCAAATTTCGCACCAATCTGCCCAGTAGTTTCTGAGTTTAAGTTTTTTGACCAAAAATCGCATTTATTGACCCAAATCACACACCTGTGATGCGATCATTTTGATTTGAACAATTTCCCAACTAGACACCCAAGGTAATGGACCCACCAAATATCGTGGCAATCGGTTCAGCAGTTTTTGACTTTAAGTTGTTTACACACATACACACACACACACACACACACACACACACACACACACACACACAGACAGACAGACAGATAGATAGACAGACAGACACCGGGCGATCCCTATAGCACTACTGAACCTCAGTTCAGTTGTGCTAAAAAGGGTTCAAGGTCTTCGATCGTCGTTATTCAAAAATAACTTTTCGTTCCACTTTGATTATCAAACCTTATAAAAATAATATATATACATATATAAAGTGATACGATTATATAAAACTGAATCAATGATTGATCAAAATATTAAAGCAATACAGGATTTGATTGATTATCTCACACGAGTATGTAGTGCATATAGACGCTCTTACAAATTGCTAAGTCGTGTTAATAAAGCGATACTCATCACTAGTGGGATTTTTTCAGGAACTGCCACATTAGCTATAGTTCCTGCAATACCAGTTTTTGTCAGTGCATTAGCTGTAGTTCCAATAATCATTACAGTTGTCAATCAAAACTTAAAGCTAACAGACAAAGTATCACGATTTAAAATTACAATATCAACATTTCAAGGAATTATCAACATACACGCAGGCAAATGTATACACTGAAACACCTCAAGAATTTATTCAAGAAGTATTCATGAAGTCTCTTGAAATGCAGAAAGCTGCCGATTACACTCCCCCTTTGGAGCGTTACTTGAAGTATTACAAACTGAATGGTTATTCAGAAATGAAATCAGAAATGAAATCAGAAATGGAATTAGAAACGGAAATATAATAACTTTATATATTATAATTTACCGTCTTACTAATATGGATCAGTATCTGCGAGACTTGTATTACAATTCTCATGTAGCATACAGCGGCATCACAAAATTATGGCGTAAAATCAAAGAAGATCATAAAAAAATAAAATATAAGGAATTGAAACAATGGTTGGAACAACAAAGTAATTGTTTATGGAATTGATGATCAGTGGCAAGCTGACATTGTGGAGATGAATAATGACCATGGGTATCGTTACATCCTGACTGTTATCGATGTGTTATCGAAGTATGCCTGGGCGATACCACTCAAATCAAAACGTGGTATTGAAATGGCCGAATCCTTTGAGTTAATTTTCAAAGACCGTGAACCGAATAAAATTCAATTTGATGAAGGTCGGGAATTTTACAATAAGCATGTTAAAGAGCTTTTTGCAAACCACGAAATTGAATGGTTTAGTACGTGATCCGATAAAAAAGCATCGGTTGTTGAGCGTTTTAACAGGACACTTAAATCACGTATGTATAAATATTTTACTGATAAACAGACTAGAAAATGGGTCGACGTACTAGATCGTTTAGTGGATGGTTATAACAATACTTATCATAATTCAATCCACATGACTCCGAAGGAAGCATCCTTACCAAAGAATGAAAACATCGTTTGGTATAATTTGTACAGTGCTTATCTCACTGTTGAATATGGAACTCCTAAGTTTAATATCGGTGATACCGTGAGAATTTCCAAATATAAGAACGTGTTTGCTAAAGGATATCTACCAAACTACACTCGTGAACTTTTCAAAATCAAACAAATTATCTATGGTCCCGTTATTGTTTACACTCTGGAGGACTTATCGGGTGAAGACATTGAAGGCACGTTTTATGAGCAAGAATTATCGATCGACACGATGACCAAGGAATATAAAGTTGAAAAAATATTACGTAAGAAAAAAATCAAAGGTCATGAATACGCATTGGTAAAATGGTTAGGATATGACGATAAATTCAATTCTTGGGAACCGATTGAAAATATTAAAAAAATAATATAATTGGTATAGGATAAACATGTTTAATAAAGAACATAATATAACCAAATTTTTAGATAAGTTCAAAGACGTCCTTGGTTTTAACATAGAGCTGGAATGGGACAACCTCAGAAGGAAAAATATGCATGTATTAATTGTAAATACAGGGGTAAAATTGAAGGATACAACCCTTTATCAAATTATTTTATCCTTTTGTAAAGAAGTCGAAAAAAAGAATTATTTTTAAACGTATTGAATTCTTAGCTCTATTTCCAGAGCCAGAGGACAATCAAGAGGCTAGATTTTTGAATGAATACTGGGTTCTTAAATTAATACAAGATATAGGAACAGACGTATATTTCAAGATAGATATGGAAATTTATTAGTATGTTTTGTATAAACCCTTTAATATAGCAAAGCAAACCTGAAAAAATGTGGAGATTAGGATTACCAGAGTCAACGAAGTCTACGAATTCTACGAAGACAAAGCCAAAAAAACAACCTTCGGCTCTTTCAGCTGTGCCGGAACTGCAGCCTCATTCTCCAAAACCATTTACGTTAGCAAAGCATGCTAACTATGCACTACATCAACCATTTAATAAACAGTTATCCGTGGATTTACGAGATACACTCGTCAACATGGATGTTTATGTAAGTGAAACTGATCGATTCAATATAAAGCTGAGAGATATATTCAAAAACTATATATTAATTCATAGAAATGCAGGCAGTGCCAACAAGTGGTTGAAAGGACCAAATATGCATTACTGGGACCAATAGTTAAATTTTGCTGTTTGGTTAGCTACTACTGGATGCGGTGTTAGTATTCACGATCATCTGTATAATGAAAATATCCCTAAACAGATTGTATCATTTTTTAGATTTCACATGTATTTTACGATACGCCGTATATTGAATGAGCTTTCTTGCCCACTACCTGACACTGATACATTTAGTAAAGCCGATAATTTAATCGATGTATCATAGAATATGCGATGAATTCGGACTAAATTATAATACAGATTTCAGATTCACGTATGACAAAGCGGGAAATAATGGTATCGGTGTCGGATATGAGTGGTGGGGAGGTAAAGCACATATAAAAGAAATCCAATAAAAATTTCAAGATACAATGGTTGAATTACCTGATGCTCCAGATGAGGCCCGCAGAAGTTATCATTGGCATAAATTTCAAAATGCCGACTATAAACCATACAACTACTTTGTTTTAGAAAACAGTACAGGTTTTACACAAGCAGGTTTAGGATGATTGAATCGATCAATTGAAGCTTATGTATATTGTATGTTAGGAAGTCAAGCAGACACACGAGTAAGTATAGCAGACTCTGACGGTGCCGATCAAGAAACAAGACAAAAAATGATTTCATTACTTGAGGATGAGACGAGAGGCATCAACGAGGACAACAGTATACCCCGTTACCAAAATGTAATCAATGCAACGAGGGTAAAGTTAGATCTAGCCATTTCTCCTTCTTTATGGTTAATACCGAGTAAAATGATTATAAATTTGAATACAAATGCGGCAGGTTATAACAATTTCTTACAACAGGCGACAGAAGATATGAAGTTCGGTTATAACAACATAAATAATGACGTGAAAAAAACAGCATTAAAGGAAGTGGAAGGTCACCCCGATCCAGTTCAACGACTCGACAGTTCAGACGAAACGGTAGCAGCGGTAGCAGAGGTAGCAGAGGTAGCAACGAGTACTGCTTCGACACCAGAGCATGACATTGTTCATGAATATTCAACGATTGGAATAATAATTGGGGCAATATTTTTAAGTTATATATTTATATAGGATTTATTTAAGATGGCTGACTTTGATCCTTTTGATGGTAACCCTTTTAAGGAAGACTTAGATTATGAAGACCCTGGTGAAAACGTTGAAATGTCAGATCAGATAGATTTGACGGATTGGTTGACGTCAACGGAGGAACTAACGGAGCAAGAAACATCATTCTTAGAACCGGCAGTAGATAAACATACTAAACAAAAAATTGAATTACTTTTGTTAACTATTGACGCAGTTATCAAAAATAGTGACGTGGAAGTTAATCGAAGTGAATTGGAAACAAATACATATGCAAAGGATGGAGAGTTGTATGATAAAATAAAAAATCAACGTATTACAAGTAAAGGTAAACTTTTAGCTTATAGTACAATAAAAAAAAGAATTGGTACTGAAGCTGCTAATTGGCTTTTCTTAGACACAGCGGTTGATAAACAAGAGCCTTTAAATATGGATGAAGTTGAAGCTATAGATCTCACACCATCAATGATTGGTCGTTTAAGAGACTATCAAGCAGGTCTCAGAAGAGACACTGCAGGTAACAAAGATGAAATCGATAAGGTTGAAAACAAAATTGAAGAATGGAATGAACTCAACCCTGAATACACATTCATAAGTAAAGAACTTGATACATCAAACAAGAGTTTAGAAGAGTTGTATGATAGAAAAAGAAAATTGGAAAACAGACAAAAAATCGAAGAATTATCGCAAGACGAAAAAATGGAATTAGGCAGAATTCAGATTCATATCCTAAAATATAATAAAGATTCTAATACTTTACGCAATAAGTTAGCCGAGACATCTGCTTTGAAAG
The DNA here is from genome assembly GCF_964340395.1 of Glandiceps talaboti. Lineage (NCBI taxonomy): Eukaryota > Metazoa > Hemichordata > Enteropneusta > Spengelidae > Glandiceps > Glandiceps talaboti. The sequence goes on from NC_135553.1 coordinate 28,552,261, forward strand.
AAGTACTCAAAGACCCAGAACTTAGTATTAAAGATAAGCTAACAATTCTTTTCAAACGCAATGGAGTTACTATCGTTTCATTGGCAACAGCTCTCGGTTTAGTCATAACTACCATAGCTGTTGCAATAGGAGTACCCACCAAATCTATTAGTGGTAGCGGTAGCGGTGGTGGTAGTAGTGGTGGTCCAGTCAAAGCAGTTATTAAACGTGTTGCGGATGCATTGAAATGGCTCGGTAATAAAGCAGCGATGGCACTGCCAGGTATTTTAGGTTCTATTGTATCGTTTGTTTTAAAAACAGCGGGACAAGTGGTAGGATTTATAGGTGAGCATGTATGGTTGTTGGCAACTGCAATAGCGGTGTACCTTTATGAACTGACTTTTAAACGGAATTTTAAACGAAAATAAAAATATATATATATTTTATATAATATAGTATAAGAAAATGCCTTACAATAAAGAACTTCAAGGTGATTACTCAAAACTAAATGCACTTGGTAGTAAAGGAGAGCGAACTCATCATGTTGTAACGTATAATCCAAATCATGCAAAACCGGGTGAGGTTTTATATATCAGATGTCCAAAATTAGAGGACACTGTTGTTCTAACAGATAAATTCAATCTCGTCTTTGATCTTAAACTAGAAGGTCATAATAAAAACTTCGTTGTTCAAAACCTGTCTGCCAATGTCATCAGTCGACTAGTTTTAAAATTCGAGGGGGAAATCTTAATGGATTTAACAGGCTACAACTTAGTACAAACGTATAAAGATCTGTATTCAGATAGAACAAACAAAACACTGTATGGAATTCAGTCAGAAAATCTTAGAAAATTGAGAAGCGATAATATTGATGGAGTCGGTGGTGGGAATTTCTTAGGAGAGGCTGCACTTCATAAAGCATACGGTAAAAAATATGCGATCGATCTTGCGGATTTACATCCTATAACGAATGGTCACGGAGCTGTATATCCTTCGAGTTTAGGTAGTCATATCGAATGGGAACTTAATCTTGCTCCTGTTAAACAAATCCTGGTAAGTGAAGACACAGATGGTTGGGATTATACTTTAACCAACATTCAACTTGAATATGAGACAATAAGAGATCAAAACTTAGCTATAGAAATTAAAAGTTACTACAACAGTGGTAAAAGTTTTCTTTACGAACATATCCAACATTTCAGAACAATTAACTTCTCTGGTACGGATACTATTATTAACGAGAACATTAATATACCACGTAGAAGCTTGAAAGGGATTTTCGTATTGTTCACCAAACCACAACTACAAAATGCGTTAGACACCGAATTATTTTTTAATCCTAGTATTAATTCTGTTGCAGTAACGATAAAAGGTATTGCAAATAAAGTGTATGCACAGGGATTATCTCCTAGAAAATTTTGGGAAGAAGCCAGACGTTATTTCATGGCACCTGAGTTCTGCTGCTACGCTGGTAAAGCAATTGATAAACTAGAGAAAGTAATCGAGGCCACCTTTCTGCTGAATAAATACTGTGTGTTTATTGATTTAAGAAGTTTTAAGGATAATAGGTATCATGGGAGTGGTCTGAAAGTCATGAATACAAAAGATGGAGTTCAGCTGGAAATTAAAGGAGAGGCTACAAATCCGCAAGAAAGAATAACTGCAAATATTTTCATCATAAGTGATGCTATACTTAATATTGAAAGATCTAAATTAAAATCTATTGCATATTAATATAATTATGATCTGGCTTGACCCCCCTTTCAATATGCTTATCAGTGTTCCGACATGTTCGGGTAAAACAGAATTTGTTATGCAACTGTTACAAACGCATTACAAGAATCATAATCTGTCCAACGTTCATAAACAATAAAGCCTACGATAAAAAAATTATTTACAAAGACTCGGATATTATTATAATGATTCCCAACATAGAAAAAATAAATGAAAGTATTGAACTTGCGTATGAGTGTTATAAAAATACAAAAAGTCTAATCATACTAGATGACTGCGCTTTCACAAAAGATGTCAAATCTCGTGTCAATATTTTAACTAAATTGGCATTTTCAGCTCATCATGATAATATTAGCGTATGGGTACTTACGCAATAATTTACGAGTATCGCCAAGACATTTCGAGAAAATATTGGCATGCTTGTTCTCTATTACACACCGAGTAAAAATGATGTTAAAGAGATAATTGAAAACTATGGAATGGAATTAAATAAAAATGAAATTAGTGAATTTATAAAACAATTAAAAAATACTCCTTACAGCAAATTAGTGTTTCGATTAAGACAACCTTATAGTATAGATCTGGTATAATGTTAATCAATGATATTTTATGGCTATTTATTGCGTTAGTTATCATCTACTTTTTTATAAAATAAAATATATTTTTATATTATATAACAAAATGGAACAGACATTGACAGATATTTTACAATCAGTTGAATCAATATCAGAACAGGTGTCTTCACAGGTGTCTCCAATAGCTAATTACAGAGAAAGATTACTATGTATCATTGCTGCTGGACAATCAAAAGCTTTCTTAGGAAAAAATTTCACTCTCAAATATATTGAAAAAGCGAGTGATAAAGAAATTGAAAAGTATTATAAGATATATGAAAGCACTTACAGTTCTCTCGTAAGTGACAATATTGTAAATGGAGTTTTATTTGGGATTAGTAAATTAGTAGGACTTGTGCTTCCAGTGCATAATATGAATAAATTAAGTGATGACTTGAAGAACAATTTTCTTGTTACGAATCAATTCAAACAACTTACTGGAAAGTTAGCATACAGTTATGGTCCTCTTTTAGCATTGACAAGTGGTGGTCTCACTATTTTAAATAACATTAACTTTGCAACACATACTTGTTATAAGCAAAGGGACTTAAATGACTTTAATAAAGTTGAAAAGAGTGACTTACGACAACATGAACAAGTTCTTGATCAAGTTCTTGATCATGATCTTGATCAAGATCTTGAAAACAACTTGGAACTTGACTTAGTTGAATAGAGTTTCAAAAATTAAAGTAACTTAAATGACTTTAATAAAGTTGAAAAGAAATATTTTATATTATATATAACTGTAAAAAATGAGTGATACAGAACAGACTCAAACAGAAACTGTGACTATAAAAAGTAAAAGTCCAGGTAGAGTTGCATGGGGTAAAAAATTAGCAATAATTTCAGCTGAAACCAAAAAACGAAAAAAATTAAGATCGATAGAGTTAAAAGAACCGATAGAGACAAAGGAGTCGATAGAATCAATGGAACCAATAAAGGCGACTGAGTTTTCCTCACAGTCGGATAATGAAAGCTCACAATTTAATAATACTATGATTTTATTAACTCTTGGTTCACTAGTAATTAGGGTAGCTGGTTTATATTATAAAAGAGAATGGTTTTTACAATCAGATGATAAAGAAACTAAACAATTAGTGGCACCACAACCAGTTAAAAATGATGTTCTGTTTGAAATGGAATAATTATTTTTTATATATATTATATATACACACAATGACAGACTATACTAAACTGATTGTGAATGGTCTTTATGATGGTGCAGTTTTATCTGCTTTAACAATAGCTAATAGTTTAATACTTGATAAAACTCTGAAAATGGCTCCAGACAGTCCTAAAACAAGTGTTTCATTCAAGAAGTTTACTTATCTTACAATAGCTATAAGTGCGGCAGTATTGGAGAAAGATATGTTAGAACAAAGAAATATGTTACCAGTTGATCCTTATAAAGGATAAATAAAAAGAATAATTTATATATATCTAAATATATACATAATGGGTGCGGCAATTGCGATGATGGTTGGTGGTGCAGTTTTAAATGCAACTGCCTTTGTTGGAGCTGGTTATTTAGGTAAGACACTTTCTGGTGATTCAAAAGAAGAACATGAAAAAGAATTAAAGATCGTGAGGTATGGTTGGAACATAGACAAAAAGTAATGGATTTTATAGCGAAACAAAAAATTAAGATGTTCATGCGAGACAAAATCTGGTTCTGACTGATCAAAATTTAAATTTATATCAAGAATATCATCCCCAAACTAAACGTCTCAAAAATGAACCACAATTTAGCGAGTATTATCGACCGTCGGAAAATATGAAATTATATCAATATATTTATTTAGCTGGTGGTGGAATATCATTAGTTTATTTAACAAAAAAAATATATTTAAATATATAAAATGGAAATATATAAATTATGTAAACGGGAAAATACAACCCGTGATTGTACTAACATTTGCGGTACACTGTTTGGAAAATCCCATTGTTCTGATTGTTGTGATTCGATGACAAAAATAAACTGGTATGATATCATACATTGTAATATATGTAGAAAATTCAATATACCTCGTGACGATATTTGTAAAAACATTTGTGGTAACATCTATGGAAGGTTTCACTGTTTTGACTGCTGTACTTCGTTTAATAAACCTCTAGATGAAAGCTTTCATGAGCAGAGGAAAAAACAAAATATTTATGATCCAAAAAATCATATTAAAAAAGTTTTTAAGAGGTATAATCTAAATTATTATCTTTTATCAACTGTTACGAGAATATTTTTATCAATCAACAAAATTCATGCAGAGCCAACACGATATCGATCACTCAACTTTAGTGTGATCATAAAAGCAATTCTATTATACTTAGGAAAATATCAGGAAGCTGCTCAAATCCCAGAGTTGAAAACGAAAGCATTTTCACAGAACCAAATTCTTAAACGATTTTGGGATAAATGGAATGTAAAATATCCAGAGATAAGATTTAGTTGGTGGCATTTACGTTGGCGTCAAACATTTTTAAAAATAAAACAATCATTGTAAGTATTTCTTAACTTCTTAAGGTGTACTTCTGTTAAAATGTATCTTTAAATGACACTCGTATTTATATGCAAACCCACATTTATCACATGTGAATTCGGTAAAAATACGATCACATGTTGGGCATGCATCAGGATATTCACGTTTATTATTCTCGCAAGAATCTTTTATATTTGTGCGTTTAATAAAATTATGTTTATGTCTAAAACGTTTATTGCATTTTTCACATTTGAATTCTGGCGCCGACCTACCGCAAGTATCACAGTTCTCTCTCATTGTTAATGTATATAATATTAAAAATACAATTGTCTAAATAAACGCCTCAGGTCATAGAGGTGAAGGATGACATTATAGACAGCTTAATTGATTACATGTTTTGACCTTTTGAACCCGCCGGTGCGTTCATTTAGACAGATGGTTGGAGTATTAATAGATTGCCGATTGTTACACTGTATGTCGTTTCACTGGTTCAGAAACCCGAGTTTACTCAAAATTTAACATAGGTTAGACCATTTTTTAAAACGTTAAAACGGTGAAAAATGGGGGTTGTCGAAATGTGGTCTCATACCGCTAACTTCTATACTACTTCTGTGAACGACAATTGTAATAAAAATTGACGATATTTGTAATAAATTCAGAAGAAGAAAAATGTGTAGTAAACCTACCAAAACTTGTCATAAAAGAAAAGTTAAGGAGGTTCCTCCCTGGCTTTCATATAACTGGAGTTACTCATCCTAAACTTGGAAGGCAGATAAAATATCGTCATTACAGGTTTCCTAGAATCAAGTTACAACAATTATGTCATCCTTAGGCCACAATCAAACAAATGTCTGCAATTTTATTACAAATGTCTTTAGTTTATTACAAATATCGGCAATTTTATCATAAATGTCTGCAATCTTTTTACACATGTCGTTAGTTTATTACAAATTTTGGAAATTTTATTACAAATGTTGTCAGCTTATTACAAATATTGGCAATTTTAATAGAAATGTCGTTACTTTATTTCAAATATTGGCAATTTCATTACAAATGTCATTAGTTTATTACAACTATCAGCTATTTTATTACAAATGCCATTAGTTTATTAAAAATATCAGAAATTGTATTACAAATGTCGTTAGTTTATTACAAATATTGAGAATTTTATTACAAATGTCATTAGTTTATTACAAATGCCGGCAATTTTATTACAAATGTCGTTAGTTTATTACAAATGCCGGCAGTTTATTACAAATGTTGGCAATTTTTTTTACAAATTTAGTTACTTTTTACAGATGTTGGCAATTATATTACAAAAGTTTTTACTTTATGATAAATATCAGCAATTTTATTACCAATGTCGTTAGTTTATTATCAATATTGGCAATTTTATATGGTGGCCCCTAGGCGACAATACAAAATTCTTTGGTCAACTTTTCCTTCTAAAGCACACACTTATAATTCTTTGAACTAAACTTTACTTTCCAAAGAATGAACTTTGAATTCTTGAAAGGAAACTTTTATTTTTCGAGAGTAAACTTTTAATTCTTTGAATAAAACCTTTCCTTCCAAAGAACACACTTTTAAGTTTTTGAATAAAGATTTTTCCCAAAGAACGAACTTTTAATTCTTGAAAGGAAACATTTCTTTTTCATGAGTAAACTTTTAATTCTTTGAAACAAAACTTTTGTTTCGTAAGAACTTCTAATTCTTGAAAGGAATCTTTTATTTTTTTAGTGTATATCTTTTAATACTCTGTACAAAAAATTTACATCCCAAGAATAAATTTTTTGCATATTCTGTATTAAACTTTTGTCTTTCAAGAACAAAATATAATACTATGAACAAAACTTTTGTTTTCAAAGAGCAATCCTTATTTTCTGATTTGCTAATCACTCTTCAATTCAAGTAAATTTGAAATTCCAAGTCAAAACTAAATTTCATGGTACCATTGATAATTCTGTATTTCCATACACATTATTGTTGCTACAGTTCTTTTGTTCCTATAATTTAAGAAGGTAATTTGACATTAGTAATTTGAAATACTCCCCCCCCTTTTCCGGCTACACATATTCCAATGTGTAATTATACAGCCCCCGACTCCACTTCAGATATGTACAGCATGTGCGGTACACTACATTAAAATAAAAATCAACATAAGTGTCCATGCATAACAATGAGAGATTTCTTTACAAATATATTTGGTCTTTGCGAAAAAGGTGTCACATTGGGCTGTACTTGCAGATACTTAACCACCAGGGTTTTATCTTTCAGTCGTGATTTTGGGCAGAAAAAATAACCCCATGAGAGGTACTGGGGAGGAGATGTCCCCCCTCCCTCAGTAACCATCAGACCATCGAAATTGTCACCCCTCCGCCAGGAATCCTCCATTGTTTTAATACCCTCCCAATCCCCCCCCCCCCCGCCGCCGTAAATTTTGGCTCCAGCCAAAATAAATTCTACGGCATCTGCCGATGACCTATGCTCTGAAATTTACACAACTGTGTTTTCATACACTGCACGTTATTGCTACATTATTTCTTTTGTCCCTTTCAAGTCAACTTTATATAACCACATACAAGGTGCCCTGAATATGTGTATTGCTTCATATACGTTATGTACTATTATTGTTCTTAAACTTCTGAAATTAAATAATTTTGTATTTCTATACACACGTTATGTCGCAATGTTTTTTGTCACTTTAATTCAACTTTACAGACACACAAAATGTTATTAGTATGAGAAGTAATTAGAAATGTTTATCTCTTTTCCTCTAGCTAATATACCATGTACTGCACACTTGTTTAGCAAGCCAGTAAGAAAACAAGGGTTTCTGTGACCTCAGCCTTAAAATAGATCTCCACTTCCCCAGCCAATGTTCTAATAGAGACCTGTCTGGTTTGGCCTGTTATCGAAACTGTCAAGTTGATGAACGCAACAGTGATGTCACCTGCTATGCCAGTGTTAGTCGTCTAATACGTGACTCCGTAAACTTCGGAAAGACATTGATTTGAGAACTTGTCATCGTTTAGTAATTCTACCGTAGCATGAGGTAGTCTAGTCTGTATGGTATTCTGTGACGGGGCGCCCTCATACATCTGCCCCCTAAGAGGAGGTCGGTGAGGGCGGAACGGTACGACGCGTCTTACAGTCATAAATGACTACTCTATGCTGCGATAGAATTAACATGACAAGTTCGAATTTCAGAATTCATTATCTTTCCGAATTTTCCAGACATGCATACATACTACTAACGCTGAGCGAGTGACGTCTTGCCTCGTCCATCAATGATAATTTGACATTGTTTTGATAACCGGTCAAGTCAGACGGGCCCTTAAGGAGAGAAAATAGGCCCTCCCTGCCGTAAATTATGTGGAGTCATAATTTACGGCAGGGAGGGCCTATTTTCTCTCCAGGCCCTCCCTGCCGTAAATTATGACTCCACCCTTAAGGGGGGTTTAATTTGGTTGAATTCAGGGCCTGGAGAGAAAATATTTTGGTAAAAAAATTCGCAGCATCCCCGTTTGCGCTCTCAGAAAAATGTCTTGTTCCCCCGAAGTGAACCAAAGAAATGTTGCAGTCCCTCCCCCCCTACACATAGTTCAATGTGTGATTATACTGTTCACCCACCCAACTTCCAGCATCCTAGAGATATACAATTGTATAGTACTAGTACACTACATTAAAATTAAAGTTGGAAATCAACTTCAGCGTCCCCTTAAACCGTCAAGGAGAGATTCCTTTACACAACAGATGTGGGCTTTGCAAAAAAGGTCTCACATTAGGCAATACTTGCAGATACTTAGTCAGCAGGGTTTTATCTTTCAATCATGATTTTGGGCAGAAATAGCATTTCCCCATTATAACTAGTGGGCGGATGAGGGAAGGAGTGTCCCCCTCCCAAGATGAGCAGTTCGAACTTGTAGGGGACCATTTAGTGACATGAAATTTCGAACCATACACATCGAAAGCCATACAATATTTAAAAATCATCTTCAATACACCAATCTTACTCTCAATATATTATTATACTGTCAGCTTTATGGATATACACTTTACTTATATATTTTGGCAGACATGCATTACTATTGATTGCCTCATAGTTAATATACGGTAGGTAAAAACACACACACACACACACACAGAGGAGAAGAGAAGAGTCGTAACTTTCCACGGGTAGACTTATCGTACCATTCAGTGTTCCCTCGCTCACTGATTACTGCCTGTGTGTTTGAGAACGGACAAAGCCCACGATTTCTCACATTTCTTATCATGCGTCCATTGTTGTACTTGTAGGTACTGTGGTATACAATGTAACATGAGAAATACCAGAGAAATACGATGATGTCGACGTCAGAAAAGATGGGAACTTCAGGAAGGTAGGATGGTAAATTGGGGTCTTGTTGTGACATCCACGCCATCGTATCTCTCATGTAATATTATGTCAATCCACAGATAGTAGTGAGACAGGCAGGGCCCGGGAGGCAGGGTCCCTCAATCAGGTCTGATAGCACCATAGCATGGCTGTCTCTCGTCTTAGCTGATGTCGCCGGCCAGGTATACGTATGTGTAATGCTGCAATTACTGGTCCAAGGAATTGTGGGATAGCTTCACTTCCGCTGCCATTACAAAAGTTTGAAGTGTGTAAAAAAAGATTTTGTCGTCTCAAAAGAGAGTTTGCATGCAAATAGGTTATATTACACCCACGCTATGGCGGAGTATTAGGGCCATTATTATGTACAGCTTATTTGATTCGCTTCAACAACTTATTTGCTCCTCGATAACTTATTTGATTCGTCTCAACAAATTCTTTGGCTCCTTGATAACTTATTTGCCTCGACAACTTCTTTGGCTCCTCGATAACTTGTTTGACTCGTCTCAACAACTTCTTTGGCTCCTTGATAACTTACACTTTTTGTCATAAAACCTTAGCATTTGGGTGTTTGAAACACACACAATCCTTGTTCGAAACACACACAATCCTGGTCATAAGACCTTAGCATTTGCCGTTTTGTGCAACAATTTACTCTAAAACTGGACACATCAAAATATGCGTCAGTTCCAGGCGACAAAACAAACACTCCAGTCGAAACCACACCAACTTGTGTCTGCATCAACTCTCATTGATGGAACCCTTGATGTCTTCTGTTTTAGAGTAAATTGTTGCAGAAAACAACCAAATGCTAAGGTCTTATGACCAGAATTGAGGTGTTCGAAACACACTGAATCCTGATCATAAGACCTTAGCATTTGGGGATTTTCTGCAACAATTTACTCTAAAACAGTACACATCAAAGAGCCGTCAACACGGATTGACAGTTCGGGTAGTCTACACGACGGGTGTTTTCGGTGACCAACACCCCATACAATTCTGACTCTCCGACGCCCCAGCGGTGGCAGTCGCTCGATCATGGATGGGTGGGTACCCTGGCTTGTTAGTGAATTTCATATGTACCCCTTTTCCAGTTAATATTTCAATGAAAAAGAACTCCCCCCCCCCTTTTTTTGTATACTGAATCTGCGAGAAAATCACTTCAAAAACCCCCTTTTTCCGAAATCCGGGAGGTTTTACCTTCAACTAACTCTGGATTTCTACACTACGGGGTTTCGACACCTAATCCATACACTGCACATGGTCCTGGATTACGTGACCTTTCTCCCCGGCCCGGGCCTTTGTCGGGGAAGTTCCTTCACAGAGAGAGAGAGAGAGAGAGAGAGAGAGAGAGAGAGAGAGAGAGAGAGAGAGAGAGAGAGAGAGAGAGAGAGAGAGAGAGAGAGAGAGAGAGAGAGAGAGAGAGAGAGAGAGAGAGAGAGAGAGAGAGAGAGAGAGAGAGAAGAAATGGGGCATCGTATCCATATTCTCGGAGGGTGATCTGAAAAAGTACCCCCCTTTTTACGATTCCACGGACCTAGATGGCAGACGAGATGCGAAACATCCATTGGACCGCGACTAAGAAAACAGGTCGTAAATTGTGATATTGCGATTCTGAAGAGTTACTTTTACGGTAGGTATGCTCGCAGATGGCGTACGCGTTTCGCTCAAGGGACGACTTACTCCGTATGCAAGCAGGACTACTATCACGGCAGAGTACCATCTTATTTGGATGAAGAATCAATGAAGTTTGAGCGTATCATACACCACTTTTTAAAATTTGATGTACACACTGGACGTACGTACTCTACTGACTGCCCGAGCGCTCTCTTCAACGTTGAAAGCGGCATCTTTTGATGGTCATAAATGCTTAGCATTTGGGACTTAATGTCAACAATTTACTCTGTTCGACAGACCAGAAGTTAGTGTGTCTTAGACACCACACGAAATTGTAACAGTGTGTAAAGCAGGATGCTTTGAAGAAGTCACCTCCGACTAACGCATCTTTTGATGTGTTCTGTTTTAGAGTAAATTGTAGCATAAAACGTCAAATGCTAAGCTCTTATGACCAGGATTCAGTGTGTCTCAAACAAGGATTGTGTGTGTCTCAAACAAGAATTGTGTGTGTGTCTCACACACTCAAATGCTAAGGTTTTATGACAAAAAGTGTATTTGCCTCGACAACTTCTTTGGCTCCTCGATAACTTATTTGACTCGCCTCGACAACTTCTTTGGCTCCAAAATAACTTATTTGACTCGTCTCAACAACTTCTTTGGCTCCTCGATAACTTATTTGCCTCGACAACTTCTTTGGCTCCTCGATAACTTATTTGACTCGCCTCGACAACTTCTTTGGCTCCTCGATAACTTATTTAAGTCAACATGTATGACGTTCTCTTGTACGCAATATTTTAGCATCCCTAGCTCCCCTTCAGTAAATATGTGCTCTCTTGCACAAACGTCATTTCGCGTCATACAAAATCTGCTGTTACGTCAAAGAGCATCATCAAAGTTTTGTGTAGTTTTTTGAAGAGTGACTGGTGGGTTCTCACGATGTTGACCCCGGAAACGGAAGCAAATGTTATAACCAAAGTATACGTTCTAAATATGTTGGCGAAAGAGATCAAACAGAGCTGTCCGAGAGGAGAGAGGACATAATGATGGCTTACCGCTTTATCTCGAGAAGGAAACAACAGAGTATCGGATATGTCACGCGTGTCTAGTCTGTGGAGATTACATTTACTTTGTCACAGGTACAGAAATTTAAACTTTATCTAAATATTCAATAAGCCATTTATTATTTAATGTATTTGTTGTGATCTTGTCCATTATTACTGCCTGACGATCGTTCCGTGTACGTTCACGGTGACACAACACAGTCAGTGTCACTTATGAGCTAATTCTATTCAAGCATCGTCATTTTCAAAATATACCGTCAGCATTGATGATAGTTTTGAATATCGTAAATACCAAATAACACCATTACTTATGACCCATCACCATTCTTAGGATTAAGCTCACAAGCGACTTTAAGCTGTAATCATTAGCACATTCCTGATGTCGACTAAATTGTGTGTTTTGCTTAACTGTTAAATGTCAGCCCCAACAATTCCCCATAATTGTTCAAAATGTTTTGGGTTAGATTTCAAGCTAACTGGTTGATTAGTCTGCACAAACTTTAGTGTAATTACACGAGTACAGTTGTATTATACTGAGGCTCAGTACAGAGTGCAATAGTGGCAAACGTTTGAGTGATAAATAACACAAATTATTATGATAAATGTCATCAGTGACTGAAAGTGAAATAGTGTTTTGAAGTTTTTATTTTTTCGTTTACTCAGTTTTAATACATGAAACCAATAATTTTGAAATCAGTATTGACCCTTTTGAACTTTTAAGGTCATGTCCCCAGATAACCAGCTGTGAAAATGTAACTAGATTAATACATGCGATACTGAGCTGCCAAGTGAATCTGTTTACAGGGACATGATGACGATGAGTGATAAATGCCAATGTTGTTATTTGGAGTTGTTATTTCCCATTCCATTTTGTAGAGTGTAAAGTTGTAGTAGTGTTTATTTTTATTTTTCAATTCCAAAATGTTTTACATTCATTGCAGGTTAATGCAAGCAATAATATTCAAACTGAAAGTTGTCAAATTGAGAAACATCTAATTCTACTTATGTTTTTTTAGCCGGGGGGGGGGGGGTAAAAAGTGACCCTCCCTCAATTTCCTTTCTCTAACAAATGACCATGCCCTGTAAAAAGATTTTAGTGAAAAACATTTTTAACTGCCTCCCTGTGGCATAGTTGTTAGAGCTCAAGATTAGTAGTCAGGAGGTCCTGGGTTCAATCCCACTAGAAACAGATAATTTTTCTGTAGTAAGATCCCACCACATTGATAATTTTTAAAGGCATCACAGTGAGTTTGTGTTTGTATCAATGCCTGTGTTTGGATCTATTGGCTGAGCTGAAGGCCAGAACTGCCAAAGCCTAGATGGAGTGCAGAACTGACAACCCCAGGGCCGGATCAACATCTCCACTCCACCACATTATTACCAATATCATGTAATGTTGTTCCCCATTACTACTGTGAGACCCACTCCGCTCCTCACACCAATTTCTATTTTCTAAAATATGGCCCTCCCTGAGGACCCATTTGGAAAAAGTAACCCCAGGGTTCGTACACTTAAAGCAAAACAAAATTCCAGGACTTTCCAGGGGTTTTTCGTCAGTTTTCCAGGGGTATTCATATTGATTTTGACCATTTTCCAGGGGTGTTGACACTATAGTATATTTTTTGAATGACATCTAATTGTCTGATGTGGACGAGAAAAATCAACAACAGTTCCCATATGTCACAAAACATTTTAAAGACAATCGACACTATGCAAGATATTGGTTTAAAAACCACGTTTACACGCTAAGATTAACGGAGAAACCTCTGTCCTACCCCCTAGCTAAGTAGCCGTTTCGTCAAGCTGGTGCATTGATCGTGTAAGATTGAGTCGCAGCATTCGTCAGTCTAATTCAGACATATCCAGAAAAATAAATCAAAAAGTAAAGTTTGTCCTCATTATTGTTTGGTTTGATGTTACTAGATTTATAAGCGACCTAAAATAATATTTTTCTTCAAAATTTAGAATAAAAACGTCATTTACGTAACGAAATTTCGAGCTATGAATAATTGAATACATTCATCGCTTGCGTCTCGATGTTTATGTACCGATGCCACGAGTTGCGGAACATCGCGATTTCAACTCAACTTGACCATTGACGAATGTTACTGTACCGACAACATAAAACAGTAGTTTATTCTTTTAGAACATGTAACACAAATACCCATTTATCGACGACATAAAAGTCACAACCGTACTTCCACAACCCGGAAATTCAACTGCACTTCTCTAGGCCCTAGCCCTAGCTTGTAGTATCAGTCGACTCGTGCGCCGAACTTGTAACAATTTCTAATCGAGGTTGATGATGCTTTGATACTCGCTACAGTGTTACGATAATCTTGTTAACAGACCTACTGTACATGTTACCCCGGCCGGGACTGTTACAATATCATGTCCCTGAAATGACGACTGGGAGATGTACGGAGTAGCAATATATGCAAGATCGAAAGGAACACTGCGGCGCCCATTCAACTAATACGCACGGTTTGTGGGGCAAAGTGTCTCGTGGAACGATCGCTTGACTGTCTGGGTTCAATCGGCGTGAATTTTGATTCATCACCCAGCGTGGCGAAAGACTTTGAAAATATTTTCGCGATTTCACATTTACGAGATTCAAAATCATATGAATGGGTGGCTCGAGCACGGACATGACGATCGTCAATATTAATCGATCGATTGAACATGATCATTTTCCAGGGTTTTCCAGGGGTAGGGCGCATTTTTCCAGGGTTTTCCAGGGTTTTCCAGGGAGGGTTTGAAATTCCAGGGTTTTCCAGGGTTTTCCAGGACCGTGCGAACCCTGTAACCCCCCCCGACCTTGTAATTTCTCAGGGCTCTATTACATAGCTATTCTATCACCAATTTCTACTATTGGTTCCTATGTTGAGTGTTTTTTTCATGTTCATTTTGAGATTAAAAATGATGAACTAACATTATTCTGTTTGATGTTTATGTTGACAGGACAGGTCAGCCGTGTTTTATTTAATACTCAATATCCATAAGCTGGTTAATATTCCTGGTAGGCCTATCGTCTCAGCTTGTAACTGCCCTAAGGAACACATCGCGCGTTATGTGGATGCCATTTTGCGACCCATTGTTGCATCTCAGCCCACCTACATTAAGGATACGAACCATGCTTATGGCTTCCAATTCCAACTATGTAAGCCACGGTACTCTTTCCTATGGACGTTAAGTCCTTGTATACTTCCATACCACATAATGAAGGTTTAGTTGCACTCGAACACTACCAGTACCTACACTAGACCCTCGTATCCACGTTCTACTGAGACTGGGGAGTGCCCAGATTTTACTTGGGGGGGGGGGGAAGGATTTTCCGGGGGCCATCAATTTTTCTCAGGAAAAATTATGGGGGGGGGGGGCTAAACAAAAATTTCACAAATTTCTGGGGGGGGGGAGGTCATGAAAAAACAACATGATTATTTAATGCCACATAAATCGACCTGCAATTCTGACACTTCTCAAAGTAACTTGTCTGCGAGGATGTACAAGACTTGTTTCATCACAATCACTTATCTATCAGTCAAAGTATAACAAGCGCAAATGTTGATAGTTAAATTATTTCAGTTTTTGACTATTCCTTGTAACAATAAAAATGTTCACATTTATACTTGCATTATTGACAAGCTGAGCAACACAAATTGACATTGGAACTAAAGTTGTATTCAATACGCATCTCAAAAAATAGAACAGTTGTGAAGTATTTAAAGTATATCCGCATTGCCCAATGGAAATATGTTGTGTGAAACGACTTAAAGTCCAGAAGTGATATTGTAATTTTTCCCTTCTTCATATCAGTACATTCCATACAGTTGCAGAACCATTGGTGCTATTTTTAAGTTTTATGCATAAAAACTTTGAATTTTTTATGAGTATTACATTTTCGAAATATTCGTATGCATGCATGCATGCATGCATGCATGCATGCATGCATGCATACATACATACATACATACATACATACATACATACATACATACATACATACATAGATAGATAGATAGATAGATACGAGTATTAAATTTTCGAAATATTCGTATGCATGCATGCAATGAAATGTAATGAAATAGCCATGGCAATATACGAAGCCTTTTAACTTTAGGGTGGGGGGGGGGAGCGCTGTAATTTTGGTGACCCCCTGCAACAAAATAAATAAAATAAGTAGCCTGCCCCAGATTTCTTTGTTTTTTTATAATGACCCCCACCCCCTAAAAAGCAAAAACAAAACCCACTTAAAGTGCCGTGGTAATTAACTTTTCACTCAAAACAAATTCACAATTCAACTTTGATTCATTCAATATAAAATATACATTTATTGAGAAAGATAGTTGTGCTGTAAAGAACAATTATTTAGTATATATGCAAAAGCAATCGGACAGTAAAGGATGTGTAATTACCAACATACCAGTTCAAAATACATTCTCACTGGAGAGAAGAGGGATGTTCAAATCTGATTTGGTTCTAAGTAACATTTGTATTCATGTCTAACTATAAGTAGATACACTGTTTGGAAGCGTTGGTATGCTTCACAGTTTGCATTGATTTGTAAAAAGTGAAAGTCTTACATGGCAGAAGTACCTCCATGTTATGGTTGTGTCTGTATTTGTATTAATATGGTACTATTGGGAAAAGCTTTCAGTACAAATGTCAAATAGATATTGTTCATTTCTTTAGTATCGCTGAAATATGTAGATGTCAATTCCCTAGTATCAATCCTTTGAAACCTATTAAACTTGCAAGGGGAGGCATGGGAATTATGATGGTCTGAAAGGGGTGGACACGAAATATTTTATCTATGATTTGAACCAAATTAAACATCAGGAGCGATCGTTTACCGAGTACATTTGAACTTTTCTAAAGCATACTACCATTGCAGGAGTTATTTAGAAACGCCTGTGATCAGAACGTCGTTTTATCATTGGTGGACAACGAAAACTGACTTTGAAGGTGCCGAAAAAAGTATACTTCTTATCACTACGAACTGACAAACATCGATACAAAAACAACACCGGATCTGTCTGAAGTATTAAAGTTGACGCGACTCTCTGATCAGTTTGTTTATGTCTGTGAAAGTTAGTCATGATCCAACATAAAATTCAAGTGAACGCTTATAGATTATTTTTGAATTTGGCGCTAAAAGTCGAATTCGATCATTAGTAGGCTTATGCAATATTTTAAATCAGTACATGTATTCTTTGACAGGTTATACTAGTACAATAAGTGCATTGGACATCATGTTATTACATGAAACTTGTCTCATTCTTCTGATTGCAAGGAGCAAGCAAATTTTCTCTCGGCTATGCATGGCCACAACACGCAGCAAGATATTAAACTCACACAGTACACTAGCAATATTCCAGTCTGCACCGAATAACATCAGAGAACATGGGGCTTCCAGACATATATTTATTCATTACTTTGAATATAGCTTAAAATTTGTTTTAACACTAAATAAATAAATAAATACGTCAGCGTCTTTCGTGAACTAGAGGGTTCATGTACACATCTTATATCACAAGGTAAGGGGTGGACCATTTGATATCCTGGGCGGGGGGGGGCTTGGAAGATTTCGGGGGGAAAAAAAGATGCCAAATGGAGTTCCTTGAAAAAAAAAATCCGGACATGAGTGGGTGATGGAAAAAGAAAGATGGACCACTGCTGCTAGAAAAAAATGTCTTGGCAGGAAAATGATGCACAAGTTCGAGTGTACTGTTCAACCTGCTCGTACCTCTCCAGTCTGATTAAAATCATCGTTTTGTGTCGTTTGTTTTCGTACCGAGTGATCGCCGCCTTAAAGCATTTAGACGCTGTCACCACATCGGATTTTAATCAGATTGGTACCTCTTCAACCAGGGACCAGTCAGTTTCGTTGGCCTGTGGTACATATATATATTTGTCCTTGTCTCTGTTTCTTTCATACATTTTTTAAATATTACTTCATGTAAGGGTTCAAACATAACTATACATAAAATTATACGTATTACCTAGCTACCACACTAGTTACAGAACATGCCATGTAAATGTTTGGCTGTTTCACAATCAGTGCTTCATTTATCTTGCACTTTGTGGCAAAAGTGAACTTGAAGGTTTTGTAATGGTAATCTTCATACTATTAGATAGTTTATAAAATAACTTAATCTAAATTGTTCTAGTCTCTTCAGTATGAATTTGTCAGAAGGGATGATATACTTACTAAGTACTTCCTATTTCGGACACTACATGTATCGACACTACGAATCAAATTCAAGTTTCTATTGTACACTAGCTATGCCCTCCTAAAGTGCTCTAACATACCAGTGACTTTACTACACATGCAATATCAATGCCCTTATACCAATGTTACAGGCCCACTTTTATAACATGGAAAACTTATTTAAAAAGTTACACTTACTTTAGCTTTTCGAAGCTTGGCAATACTACCTCAGAGGCTATGAATAACCTAACAATTGCCTAAATAGAAACAAAAAACTCCAGATCTGCCAGGGGGAAACCCCTTGGACTCCCTCACCCCAGAGGCCACTCATTCATTAAACCAACAATAAGATTCACCAAAATTCGTAAAAAACTTCAAAAGCTTCTAGGGTAGACCCCTAGGACCCTCATAAGAGGCAGACATGTCCCAGTCTCAAATCAAAGTTCTTTCCTCCACCTCTTACTGTCAAGATGCCATGAAGCTTTATTTCAAAAATGTTTCAACCATATGTAGTTGCTTTTTACATGTTAGAGCTGTCTTGTAAAGCATACAAATTATTGTCTGAAAGTGTCTGTGAATAGCCTAAAAATTGCCTTTAGGAGTAAAAATCCTCCAGGGCTTCAAGGGGGAGACCCCCTAGAACCCCCCCCATACACACACTCACACAAGAGGTGGACATATCCCAGTCTCAAAGCTCTTCCCTCTACAGCTTACTGTCAAGATACTATGAAACTTTATTCACGGTGGTCAGTGACTTTTTGTCGGGAAATGGAAAAAAACACTGACCACCTCCCTATCCCCCAGGCTGGAGAAACTGGCCGGTCTGTTTGAATGTTTGAGCTAAGCAATCAAGTTTCCGATTTGCATTTTCAGAATGTCATCATACCATGGCATAAAAACTGTCAATGATGTTTATTTAATTGAAAATCAAACATGTATTGAAATATGTAGTTTTCTAAATATAATCTGTGCGTGACAGAACAGCATCTTTTTACTCTCTCTATTATCCTGTGCGAAAACCAAACAGAAAATTGTGGCAACAAAAGTAGGTGTTCAACATTGACGTATAAAAAATCCGGATATCTGAAAGAAGGAAAGAAAAAAAGTTGCCAGCATGGGCGAAGGAGAAAAAAATAATTCACAGGCAAGCAGGTGGGGAAAAATGACTCTCCACCAATCTTCCAAGCCCCCCCCCCAGGATATCAAATGGTCTACCCCTAATTGGTATTTCTGTAAAACTCAATCGTATCATGAGCAGTGATGGTTGTGATAGTCTCATATACAGTCATAGTCTATCTGCTAGACCTCGGATGTTCTTCCGATAGAATACGACACACGACCGAACATCGCTATCGAGGATGGCACATTCAGTTCGGGCAAGCCCTCACTGCGAACTTCGTTCGCTTATAGTATCGAAAGAAAAGCCCGAACGTCTAGCAGCAAGACTAATACAGCCACTGCGTCACTGTCATTTGTAATGGGGTGGTAGAAATATTGGCATAAAATTGTTTTCAATTTGTTAAAAGCCTCCTCAATAGGATTGAGTTCGATCCCAATGTCCTCAAGCTAAATTGGCCAAAAGTCGTTCACCTTCATACTACAACTATGTCGCCAGGTGTTAGGGCTGGTTGTCCGTCAACAGTATAAGCTTCAGCGGCCTCAACAAAGTATCTTACATGTTCATTAGTGTTACCCGGACCTCGAATAACATCACTGTACTTCACGCCGTCAAATCCGATTGTCACGTACTTGCCCAGTTCTACAGTTCTACGGAAAATGTTATGTCAGTTTGACAGTGATAACAAATAGACAATTTTCGGCAATTTCAAAGGCATTTTTCATTGTCCACCACTGATAAAACGACGTTCTGATCATAGGCGTTTCTAAATAACTCCTGCAATGGTAGTATATTCAGTGATGAGGTGGGTTACTGCAAAGCGAATGTGTTTGTGTATGCCTAAATTTCTCTTCCCCCTGCCTCTGTCTGTCTGTCTGTCTGTCTGTCTGTCTCAGGAGCAGTCGTTACATTGTACGTTTGCAAAACTGTTAAGTTCATTTACTACCATACATTTTAATGTGTCATTTTACAGTACCCCCCCCCCCCTCCCGTACTTCATAGATGTACAGTATGGGTACTACGCACTACATTAAACTAACAGTGGAAATCAACTTCAGCGTCCATACATAACAATGAGAGATTTCTTTACAAATGTAGATGTGGGCTTTCCAAAAAAGGTCTCACATTGGGCTGTAACCTGTACTTGGAAATATTTAGCGGGCAGGGTTTTCTCTTTTCAATCTTGATTTTCGGGGGAAATAGCGTCCCGTATGATAGCTAGTGGGGAGGGTGTGAGAGGGGGTGTCCCCATTTCTTCAAATAAGGACATGTAGGAGGCCAATTTGGGGCATGAAATTTCAAACCATACACATTATCGAATGCCATAGAGTACTTGAAAATTGACTTCAATACCCCAACTGTACTCTCAATATGGGATGGAGAGAGAGAGAGAGAGAGAGAGAGAGAGAGAGAGAGAGAGAGAGAGAGAGAGAGAGAGAGACAGACAGAGACATGCATACATACATACATACATACATACAGAGACAGAGAGATAGAGTGAGACATACAGAAACAGGCAGACAGGGGAAGGCATGCATAAATACGTTCGCATTGCTGCCATCCACCTCATTACTGAAGATAGGGGTTCAAAGTTATTGCGGCGAAGGTGCGAGAAATTCTTTAATGTATTCTCTGTAAACGACCGCTCCCGAGGTTTAATTTGGTTCAAATCATGAGCAAAATATTTCGCCAGCCCTCCTTTCAGACCATCAGAATTTTCACCCCCCCCCCACACCTGCCATAAATTCTGACCCCAGCCTAGGTCAAGATATGTTATTTCATGATGTGAATATTCAAACGAAAATTGAATGTGGATGCATTTGGTTTATTTTTGTGATAAAATCACGTAGTTCTTGTTTTCTTCCATCATATATCATGAATATATCGACTCTGAATATAACCCAGAGTGTTATTCCTTTATGTGTTTAGCAACAAAGGATCGCCCTTGTCAAATTTGAAAGACATAAAAGATCCGACTTTATATCACCGTGGCTAATTTATTACATCATCAGCCAAACAGAACAGCACACAAATAAACAAAACAAAAACACATCTCTATCGCCCATTTAAAAGCTATTATTCGTTGTGTGCAACCACTTCCTCTGTTTTAACATGCGCTCAAGAAGCTTTAGTTCTCCCCGGTCGATCACCGTTGTCATCCCTAGCTTACTAATTATGTGGAGTCATGATGGGTGAATGGCTAGCGTGACCGGCTTGGAATCTACAGGTTGCAGGTTCGAGCCCCGTCGCTGCCTGCTGTTCGTTTCTGAGTGGCTAAAGTCCTTGGGCAAGATTTGAACCAAGACTGTGCCTCAGTCAACCCAGCTGTATAACTGGGGACCTGGTAGGATGTAGGTTGCAATGTGAAGGCTTTAATCCTATGCGCTTAAACGGCTGCAATGGATTGTATGCTCCCCGGGGAGTTGAGGAAGACTAAAGGGCCGTTGTGCCGTTCTGATCCGAGCGAGGCGGGTAATAATTGTAAAGCGCTTTGAGCACGGAGTGGGAAAGCGCTATATAAGAAACCAACATTATTATTAGAATCTGAAGAAACCTTGCATGACGAAATATGATGTAGGGCATGACGCGTCGTGATGTAGTTGGATTGATGATCAACCATACTTAGGGGTACCAAGAACTTCAACTATGTACACCAGTTTGGTAGTAGTACAGATTGATTCATCGTCAAGAGTTTGATCATTCGTGCATTTCTGTTCATGAATTGAAGGCATATTGCGTTATCATTTGACGTTCCTGACTTGTAATTTGACGGATCTAACTTATCACCAGTGCCGTAGCCTGACCAAATTGCCAAGGGGGCAGAACTTTGTCTTGGATTTAAAATTTAGAAAAGTGCTAATTTACATAAATTAGCATATATAATGATAGCAAAATATTTCAGGTCAAGTTTAGATAGAACTTATTCAGTCATCTTGATACTATCTCATGTAATTTGTCTGCACAGCTACAGTTAGGAAATGTACACAATTTACGGTTAAACAAATGGTGTAGTTCCTCTCACCCTCTCTTCTCAAAAAATGTTAAGCCCCGCCAATTGAAACTCAAGCATTATTTTAGCCAGCCCTTCTGTCACCTACACTACAGTGGATATATAAATCATATGGTACAATGATGCATTGGAAGGAGACAACTCCAAAGGTGAAAAAAATTGAAAATAAGACAGTGACATTTAGAGGCATAAAATATCAAACCATAGACATAATAAAATACCAGAATTGAAACAATTATGCTATGCATTACATATTCTCTGGAAGTGTATTTTGTTGTGGCAAAGCTGAAAGATATTATGCGGATGTGCACATGGTAAATGACTTCTCCTGAAGTTTAATTTGGTTCCAAAAAATCCCAAATAAAGAGCAAAACATTTCAAGACTTTCAGACTTTTGATGGCCCAATGGTCGTAAACTTTTATTCGATTCTTTTTAGTGCACATTGGATATTTAATCTCAATTCATGCTTGTATGCAACATCAGAGCCAAGTAAACCACTGTATAAGATATTATATAATTTGGAATAGACTCAAATATATATTGTTACATGTACTATTCAGAAAATATAAAGAAATATCCTTAATTTTGAAAAAAATGCAAAGCCCCCATGAGGATATATTGCCCATCACCAGAAAAAAATATATGGGTAGGTTGAACAGCTTTTTCATTTTTTCTGGCCAAATGTCGTATCTTTCAAAGTAGTTGCCGAAAAGATGTCACATTCAAAGTAAAAACAATGGATGGTGCTTTCTCAAATAAGTAACACAACAAAATAATCATTTTCTTTACCCAACTCCCAAAACTGTTATGGCCTCGTTTATGTCGGAACCCAAGGTGAATTCTCCTTGTCATTATCATTATAATGGAAATTGAAGTTTGGATTTTGATGTCGAAGGTACAGCTCTGTTTACAAATTCAGGGCCATTCTTTCCATAGCAAATTGTCGCTTCAAAATGAATTGCGGAATAACGCTAGTGTCAGTGTGCAATGAGATAATTATATCAAACAACATTTTAAGCCAGCGTACAATAGCGATATAAGATACATATTAGCGAGGAGTCAGTGTACAGTCACTTTCATTTAAATCGCGCATGCTAGGAATCGTCACGTAAATAACGATTTTCCAAAATCTCGGGGGGGGGGGGGGCAGCTGCCCCCCTTGCCCCCCCCCCCGCAGGCTACGGTACTGATCACTTGACGTTCCTGACTTGTCAATTGACGAGTTCGACTTTTGACGTGGATTACGCTCCATAGTACACACGTTAACCATAACAATCGCATATGTCCTGTAAAGCTTGTTCAATAATTTGCACAATTAATGATTCTTGTTAATTAGGCTATATCTTACGATTGCATACTTGAATTTCAATACAATTCAGTACATACATTAACCATAACAAATTGTGTATGTATAAAGTTAGTTGATGTACCTTACAGTGTTAATGAATAATTTGCATAATTAATGATTTCCGGTAATACTTCAATTTCAATACAATTTAGTACATACGTTAAACATAACAGAGTGCATATCTCCTATAAAAGTTGTTGATTTCGCTTAAAGATTATGTGAATAATTTGCATAATTAATTATTTTCGGTAATTAGGCTATACCTTAAGACAGCATACTTCAATTTCAATATAATTTACTTCATACATTAAAACGTTTATACGTACCATTACGGTGTTAATAACTAATTTGCATGATTAATGATTTTCGGTAATTAGGATATATCATAAGAATGCATACTTGAATTTCAATATAATTTCGTACATACGTTAACCATAACAAAGCGGATATGTCCTATAAAATTTGTTGATATAGCTTACAGTTTTAATGAAAAAATTTGTTATGCATTAAAATCACTCTAGATATAAAGTACTCAGTCAGACTCTAAATGAGTTATAGCAACTTACAACCAGATTTAAACTGAATGCCTCCCATAAGGGAAATGTTGTCTAAAGTGGTGCGACGATGCGATTATTTTTTTTACATTCTCAACAAATGTTAAACAATCTACTTATCATTGCAGTTACTGTTCTTTTTATTTTATTAGTACTTTACAGCAAGTGTGTATGTGGGGCAGATGTTATAGGCTAATTCATGATTAGTTTTGCAGTTGTCTTCACTGGTGTCAATTAATGTAGGTAGAGTTACTTGTGTGTTTTTCCTTTCATCTGCAGACTGAATTCGCTTACGGAAGAAAAAAATAACGCGGGAAGCGGGGTACTTAAGTGATGGGCACTAACCAGAAAAAAAAATTGTTTTGGCCATTAAAACTCTTTCTACGGTGAGTGCTATGCTACAACATTCTATAAATCTTCACATTACATGTTGTCGTTGGCCAGGAGATCACTAACAGCAATGGGCAAATAATAACTTTGATGAGAAAATGAGAAAAAAATAACTTATTGCATATGTTCTGTTGTATTCCAACAATTGTATGTAGGATCGACAATCTCAAAACTTTGCCCTTACGGAAAGCATTCAGTTTAAATCTGGTTTATCTTGGCCTTACATGATCATATAAACGCTGTAATTTGCTGTTGTCTATAACAAATTGTGATTCCAATCATGTGCAGAGACTAGTAATAACAACACGTTGTTTACATGCAGACTTGTGCACATCGTTTGCATTCCAGGCATTACATACCGTACGTTGCAATCATGTCAATAGACAGAGGGCACATTTTCAAGTCTTCGCAGAACTTGTATAATGCTCAGGAGCATAAGTCGATAAGTTGGCCTTTTGACCTTCCCTGTCCTGTCACACAGGATTCAAACAAATTTATCTGGGAAATCTAACAACATAACAATGATTTAATCCATTAATACCAGAAAGCATGACATATTGTTCACCTTTGTTACGTCTACACAAACGGATAAAAGAATTCTACTTGTACGTGTCATAAATAATTAAATTACCCTCGACTGTGGGGAGCGATCATGTGTCATAGAGACAACACGCGTCCTTAGTAACCAAGAGGATGACGTATAATGTTTCTTGCATTTGCCTTTATTCAATTCCATGTTTTTTTTATCTCGACATGGCTATCATATATATATCCCCCTCTGTATAATAGACATCTTGTAATATTGAAATGTACACCGAGAGTGCGGAAATCGAACACCGGTTCTATAGACTATAGACGTGAAGAATGAATTGAGGTAACAACGCAATGTAGCTATCGATATGTCTTTTCTCCCCCGGACTCATGAAATATTTGTGGGAGGCGTGGCTTACGAGTTGAGCATACAATAGCGGATCGCCGTTGGTGCATGCCTAGTTAGTTGACTATAATTGATCGGTGACTATTGTAAACGGACAACTACACTCATAGTTCAGCATTATTGTGAGATTTCGTCCAGAGAGCTGATAGACTTCCACGCTACGTTTGTAACACTTGTAAAGACTTCCAGAACTACGGGAGTTAAACCAGTACGCCCTGCAACAATACAACAGTAAACATCGTTACGGACTCACATTCCGTGTGTCTATCATCACCATACCTGTGGAATTGTTTTTTTTTTTACCTCAGCCTGACAACCTGTCTCATCAACATTCGTCAGTATTATAAGCAAAGCATACAATGGAAAATTACGATTGCTCTGACATTTCGACAAATTGTTAACACAACGATGAACCTATTGGCTATCCAACAAGTTTCAGCCTGATGGAAAACGATCTATTTGTGTTAGGACAATTTGTAACCGGAACCGCCGGGAGTCAGTGAGACACGCAAGGTAACCAGCTCAAATGTATAGCCGTTGTGTTTATGTCTGACTGTGGTAATAACTGCGGAGGACATCGGTGGACCGTTAACGTTTTAGATGTTCGTCGTCACTTATTAATAATTGGGCAAAAGATGTATATGCTTTGGAAGGGAACATACTGGTATTTGCCCGTCGAATAGTTAAACACATTCGGCGTAACCGGTGTATACACACACCAGACAAGGCGTATCAAAACAAGGAAAGGAAACAAACTCATATAGAGGAGATTTGTGTGGGATTTATGTCGTCTCAGCTTCATTAACTTTAGCTTAGTGGATAATCTTCCAACAACCTCAAAATACGAACAATTCCATGGTAAATATGGAAACACAAATATTTGATGTTACTATGTGATATTTCAGGTAACTATGTGTTTTATAATATCCATATTCAACATTTTAGTGCCGTCCTTATATAACTGTGTAAAGGGAGCAAACAAATAAAACAGCAAATGTTATTAAGTCGCCTTTATCGATATCAATTGTTTGATATTGATTGGTGAAAGAATTCTGAAAAGACGGATCATCGTTGTAAAGTTATTGACTTCGTTATGAGATGGCATGCTGGTTGAAATCACTGCGAATCATGAAAGCCACTTCTTCAGGATTTCGTCGACTTGGAGAAGTTCCAAAGAAATGTGACGTAAACCACCCGAGTTGTAACCCGTTTTCTCGACTGACAGAGAAACGTTTAGCGGAACTTGCCCGACAGGCAACGCGATGTGAAGAAAGGTCGTTGACGAGATATTCTAGCAATTTAAAACAGTCTCAAGGACGTGCCGAAGACTACCGAGGTATTAATGAATATGATAAAAGTGAATATTTAGAGAGATCTCAGAGACATTTACAATTCCCGAAAATCGAAAAGAAAAACAAGAACTTCGGTAATAAAAACCAACTCGTAGCAAGCTGGAAGAAAAATAAATTCTCGTCAAAGACGAAATCGAAAGATAATGAAAGTTTGACAGGTTCTCTACCTTCTTTGAATATTGTCAACAGTGCTCGCCAACAACAAGAATATGGACAGAATGAAGAGATAGGGTTGGAAATCCCAGTTTCTGACAGAAGTTATGGGGCAAGAACACTTTGCAGTAGAAAAGATATTAATTTGGTATTAGCTCGGACTAAGGCGGGTAGTTCGTGCTCGCGATCGACAGCCAGTTCTATTCGTCCCGGTTCTACGTGTTCATCTCCTCGGACCAAATCGCCGGTCAGTTTTATAAGATCTCCACATTTTGTCACCCCAAATGTAACAATGGACGAAATTGTTTATTACTATGACAACCAATCAGGATCACGATTGGTAACTAGCTGTGAACGTTTGAAGCCCAAAAGAACAGAGAGCAGGAATACACGGGCGACGGAGATTCTGATCACCGAGTACAGCGATTACAACTCAGTGTCAACTAAAAGCTCATGTACATCAGAACCAGGGGACGACAGTTTTAGGGATGGCAATAAAAGTGTTCGATCAATTGACATCAACTTGACAGCGTTGGGAATAGAAAGCCATAGATTCTACGATGACGAAAACTTCAAGAAATACTCGGGAACGGATTCGAGAAATGAACATCATCATCATCATCATGACGATAGAGGATTAGAGTCCGACTCGACTTCAGGGTACAACAGTACGCCTTCCGACTCAGAAATAGTCGTGCATGAACCTTCAAAGACAACAACTAATCCGAAAGTTCCCCATGTACTATGGCGTGACAAACAATATCAAATTCCTATGCATTATATTTACGGCAGTCCTTCACGTTTAGCACCGATCATCATACCCGCTCATAGCGTCGATTGTCCTATGTGTAAACTGTTCTCCCCAACGACGGGTGATGTTTGTCCGCCAAATAGTCCGACGCCAGAATTCAAAAAAGATTACGGGTTTTACCCAGTACAAAGGTATCTTAATGTGCAATGATAGTCCATAAAGCTGTTTTGTTGAAGTTGGAAAGAACGCAATTATCGTCGTTAAAGAAATGAACTGAACCAGTAGTTTACGATTTAATAATCACGCCTGAAGCTAGCTCTGGATTTATATGCTGCCGGATTTCGACACGTCTTCTCCCTCTCCGTGTCGAAACCGTATCAATCCAGAGTTAGCCTTAACCTAGTTCTGTGGTCTTGCTTGACAGTATTTTTTTGCTCTTTGTTCGTTTGCGAAATGTTGGCTTTTGTTGCACGTTATTGTTTGGGGTATTCATCTCAATAGAAGGGTAATAAGAAGATTCACTTAGTGGGACCGAGTTACTTTACACCACTTGTTATGTCCGCCACTTTTACCCAGGAAGGGGCACGAACATTTGCTAAATTTAAGCACACTCGCATTGCTGCAATATCTGTTTAACCTTTCACCGCAAAGACATAACTTTGAGCTAATAAAAGCAGCATCCTTTGCGATATATCACGAGTAATCATCTTCAAATTTATGAGTATTTTACCAATTTTCACTGACTGTTCCTTGCGTCTACCATGTGACTGTTTTTCGACTATGTTGTTTTCCTAACTCAAAACATGGTGATGTTTCGCATGATAGAGTTCGGCATGCGAACGTACACTTGTTAAGAAATATCATGAAACTTTGAGTCACTGTGGTGCTCTTGACAAAATTGCAATTCATCAAAACGAACAATATGATCAAATGGCTCGTGTTCTGGGTTAGAGAGAAAGCTAACATAATCAAGTCCATTTAGTATTGTGTTAAAACACCACTCTCGTTCACATTATTTTTGAAATCTTGCCCCATGACTTCATCAGCTTTGTGAGTATCTTTCGTCAATTGAAATGATCTTTCAATAGAATGGTACCGGTCTTTTACTCTTTGCCAACACAAATGTACTCCTTTAATACTGCCGGACATGTGAATATATGTATTTAAATGTAGACCCATTTCTATGAATAATTCCATAAATATATTATCACCAGTAAACTAAAATTTTGAAACGAGTTCAATATTTTTTGTTATTTCAGTAACTTGTGTGGTGGTCAGAGGTTCAAATATATATATTTTAGTTCAAACGTGTCCGGTAGTGAGATGGGTCGAGTAATAAATTTAAGAATGCCAAGTCATGTCATATTCTTTCGCTCGTTTACGCATGCCCGTCTTTATGACCCCGTAAAGAATGGCTCGCGATCAGGTACGATAGATAATTCCAACTTCAGACAAAACGATGACAATATTGAATATTACGGAACCCTTGGTGGATCATACATGTCACATTATTTACGTTTCCTCGAACGAGAAAACATACGTTCAGCCATATCGTTTACGGTATTTTCTGTGCATTTAATTATTTTCTTGTTTTTCATATGAACCATATGTTTAAGTAGCCCGTAAGTTATTTTAGACCTCGTTTGTATTTGAAGAACTTTAAAGTCTCTTCTAGTGAATATGTAATGAATAAATAAATACAACATTATTAAAATTGACTTTCCAGGGTAAAGTCTGAGCCAATGAACGATGTAATGAACTCCCTGGCGGTATAATTCAGGCGCAGTTAGAAAATGGAAGTTCTAAATAGTTAAAACTGTTGAGATGGATCCATTATTATCGTTGTTCATTTATAAGGTTAACAAAGTAACAGTACAAGATAACTGTCGTTACAGTATGTATGTCATATGATAATGTATTGACAAACACATACACAATCATTACCTTTCCCTAAACTGTGTTTCTAATGCCTTAAATTTGTCTCCAAGTGATAATAATCTTTATTTATACCGGATATTTATAAACTTGTCTCCCAAGAAGTTCAGTGAAGGCAAGCCATCATGGATTTAGGTTTAATGCTGAAAGAAACCAGAGTATCTGGGGAAAATTTGTGTTGTTTGGTACAGTAGTTTGGTAGACACTTTTCTTACTCACAGCATGGCAAATCAAACCCACACCAGGTTTGAACTTTGGTCGCAGTGGTAAGAAGCCCACGTCTTAACTTGGCCACCAACCCATGTTGACTTCCATCAAACTTGAACTTGACAAAACAATATCAGTACGACAGTATCATTATTCATGACGTTTTCACCAAAGATGTTACTATAGCAATGTGTTTAGCAAACCTGTTGATATTTTATATCCCTAATCAGTTTTTGCTTGTACTCTTGTAATTTGAATCTGTTTATGATGTACTTTATGAAGCATGACAGACCAGGTGTTGGTCACTTCATTTGAACAAAGGTGAGACTGATTTTATTTTAGCTGCGCATTTTAGTATGCTTTACTGAGAACCCACGAAAGTCATTTCTACCAATCCTGCATTGTGGAACTTCTTTAAAATGCAGTTTATACACCGAGGCATGGTTTTATTGGAACGATTCCCACATAAAGATTGTTTGGACAAGTAACAAAGTAGACATTACTTGTCTGTGTTTCCTGATTATGAGATAGGCAACTAAGATGAAATCAGTAACACTTGTCAATCTCGTTTATTCAAGTTCAAATGAATGCAGTCAGTACCCAACTGGCTTTTCTGACTGACTGACTGACTGACTGACTGATGAATGAATGAGTGAGTGAGTGAGTGAGTGAGTGAATGACATGTTTGTTTTCATTTCAAGCGAAATGTTAGAAACAGTTACGACCAGTAATTAAAACCTGAAACAATGTGGCTAAACAAAAGTCTTTTTCAAAACTGAACATTGCCACGAGTACATAATCTTTGGAATTAGAATTATTTTAGTGACACAAGCCGAGTTCATAAGCTTATTTCCTCATTAAGTGAAACTTAATAAAACCATGTCTCAGTACAGTGTTAGTGTCGATACATGTCTTCTTTAACATTACTATTGTTTTTTGGAATTGTTAGAATAGTTGATTGAATAGTAGGAATTTCCTGAACAGGTTTGGTAGCATCATAAATTACTCCATCAGATCATTTATGGGTTGTATCTTAATATAATACCAGGTTTGAGTTCAGTCAATTGCAAGTGCTGGTTAAGTGTGCTTCTACAGTAGGTATACATGTACAATAATGCAAGTACCTTTTAAATATGCAGTAAAAACTAGGTCTAAAACATATAAACTCAGCTGCTGTCCACATTACATAAAACAGCTCATTTTAATACTCATATTTTATGTGGATCCAGACGTTGGAATGTAGCAATGCCAAAGAACTTTTGTCCAGTCAAAAGACATTCTATATCAGGTTTACTGCTTCAATCATATGTATTTCTTTTTTGTTCCTTTTAAATGTGAAAATGAAGCCAGTTTGTTGGAAAATCATATGACGTCACCAAACCAAACACTAAAACAGTTCTACCAGAAGTTTATAGCAATCAAAGACAAATTAACAATATGAACATTATTCCATGTCAAACAGGAATAATCAAATTCTTATTTGTTGAATGTGTTCCTGTTAGAATGTGTTGTTTTGATACTTCCTATCACATAGGTATATCTCCGTTCATTTTATATGGCAATAACTCATAATAACTCTTTCCTTTTTTTAATAATAAAAATTACAATTATGCATGCAGCTACAATTGAAATAAAAAAAAAGAGAAGAGTCTGTGCAATTGATAGAATTTAGGATCTCAAACAGATGCCGACTTCAGATATGGTACAGAGTTGCACATGTGGTAGGTTGCCATTGTATGCGTTATGTCAATAAGATTATAAAATGTACAATATTACTATATGTGTTGTCATGTATGCCTTTTCATGTATTGCTGGTGATATACCATTACTACGTATACACCTGCCATCACTGAATTTGCTGTTTGTGCAAGTTTCTATGCAGGTTTAACTACCTTGGCAAAAATTCAATTCAGAAGTTCATTCTGGGAATACATTCCTGAGTGAATTGTCACGATGTATTTTATATGCTTATTAATTGATTTCATTATTTGCAGAGCAAACTCAACAGCGCAACCATGAGAAATTGACAAAGTGGAACAGCTGTCGTCTGTTTCACTTATTAAATTGCTTTTTGTCTCCATATTATGCATACATTGTATTTCAGTTGTGAATCTGCAGTTTTTGATGACATGTGTTGTTTCTACCTGAAGTCCACAATTCTACAACAATGTGTGAACAAATAATGTGACTCTATTTAAAGTGATGATCAAATTCAAAGACGAAACTGATGAAACTGGACAATGTTCATAAGTCAATGGTTCTTAATGGAATAGACTTATACTATTAACAGGGGTCTACTTGACACTTTTTTTTTCGCCCAGTGATGAAATCGATGTGTACTTGTACTTGCAATTTAAGGCAAAGGAATATACTTTTAAATGGCCGTATTTTGGTTGAATGTGCATATATATAATACATGTGTGTATATGTAGCGCAGTTGTCTCTGCAAGCTAAAGTGAGTATGTGCACACTTGTGTTTGTTTGTCAGAGTCTATGTCTATGTCATTGTCTGAATGTCTGTCTCTCTGCCTGCCTGCCTGTTTGTACACCCTAGATCTGATTACTACATTACTGCAGTGCTCTCTGCTTTATTACTTGGTGTATGAAGACTATAAAGATTCAAAGACATGTCCATGTTGCTCTAAGTAAATAAATTATACATGATTATATTCATTTGTCAATAGTGGGACATTGGGATGAGGGTATTACATTGGGGTGTAAAGTGTAGGTGAATATGATTACATTGAATATTAAATGATAAAACAATTAAGCCAAGACATGTATACGATAGAATGGAAACGTGAGTTGATACTTATTGTGTGTAGGGCTGGGGGTTAGGGGGTATTAAAGTACTTGTCTATATGTCTGCTATTTTTCAGATCTGATTTTTGCATTAGGGAGCCTTCAGTAATTATGAGGGGGGGGGGTTAGGGTATGTCTGAGCTGTAAAATGTGACCCTCCCCCTACTCCTTTTTCTAAAATGTGACCCCCCTACCAAGTTCTAAAATCTGACCCTTCCCCCATCTCAAAATGACAAATTGACTGATAGATGGATGGAAATTATGTGGAGAGATTAAAGGGACAGTAGCTGTAACTTTTGATGATTTTTTTCAGTATGTTTTGTTCTGTGTATCAACTACAGTTTTTAGTTTCTTGTTCTACTCCATAACACACATTGAAACACTCCCGTGTTTGGCAAACACTTGTAAACACAGCCTGTATATGTACAAACTGCATTGTTATTTTTGACAAGTGAATTTTAGTCTGGACTAAAATTACCAACAATAACAGTGCACTTTACACATATACAGGCTGTGTTGACAAGCCAAATACAAGGTATTTCAACATGTTTTAAGGAGTAGAACAAGAAACTGCACTTGACACACAGAACAAAAGTATTGAAAAAAGATCACCAAGTTACAGATACTGTCTCTTTAATGATTTGATTATACGACACATATTTCTGCCATGCACAAATATCAACAGATCTGAGGAAATCCCTGTCATTACATGAAGAATGCATGAGTTGGATGGTTGGTAAAAAGTGGCACGTCACAGCTACATGAATTGTTGTAAACACTATACTTGATTAGTTTAGCTATCCAGGGTGGTTTTATGTGAAGTATTCTGCATTACTATCCAAAGAAAAAACCGTCTAAACTCAGCCTGTGCCCCATTTAATGTTTTATTGTAATGTATATTTGAAAGTATTTTTAGCACAACTGAACTAGGTTCAATACTGCTATAGGCATCGAGTAGCATCTGTGTGTGTGTATGTTCAATAAACATACGTTTCGTCTACAAACGGGCCTTCAGCCATGTTGCTCCGCAGCTATGGAACGATTTACCGACTGGGATTAGAATATGTAATACCGTTGACTGTTTTAAGAAAAGTTTAAAAACGCATCTCTTCCGCATAGCTTTTAATTAATTGTCTTTTAAGATGTATCAAGTGTTGTTTTAATGTCAAGTGCTTCTTTTTTTTTTAGATTTGTGAACCTTTTAGAGCATTTTATGGATTTACGGTATAGAAAAAAAATAAATAAAAATATTATGTATGTATGTGAACGACTTAAAGTGAAAAACCACCAGACCGATTGGCTTGGCATTTGGTGGGGACATTATTTAGGGTTTGTAAATGGAAAATTGTTCAACTGAAAATGATCACATCACAGATGTTCGTTTTGCGTTGAAATATGTAACTTGTTGTACTCCGAGATACTTTTTCTGAGCCTCGAAATGAAAGTTTCTTGTTTTATTGATGCAATGAAATTATTAAATCTTTTATGGGCTACTTCACATGTCAATGTCAATGGCCCAAAGATTAAGATCTGTTTGAGGTTGCTTGGAAACCTGTTTTTAGCACAGCTGAATTAAATCTTAGACACTATGATTAAAACAGGTTCATTTAAATACACAGTCCTTAGGCATTCAAAACACAGTTTGTACTAAGAATATGAAGTCACACATCTTATGGGGAAAGAAAAATAGAGTCATATCAAGACCTCTATGATCATACTGTGTTTGGCAGGTTAAATTTACTGCATGATACTTTGGTGGGTGTATTACCTTGGGTGTCTAGTTGGGAAATTGTTCAAATATAAATAATTTTACCACTGATGTGTGATTTGGGTCGAAAAATGTGATTTTCGGTCAAAAAATTAAACTCAGTAACTACTGCGCAGATCAGTCTGAAATTTGAAAGGAACATTCCCAGGGGTGTTTACATTAAGAAATTTTTATGACATGATAATTCCATCCTTGATATGCAAATTGGGGTTAAAATGTGTCTTTTTGGTAAAAAATCTTTAATTCCAAAACTACTCAGCAGATTGGGCTGAAATTAAAAGGGATGCATCTTACGGTGTATAGATGAAGAAATATTAAGCACATAGTGATCTCATGAGTGATATGCAAATTAGATGTAAAAATGTGAATTTTGGTCAAAAATTTGTATCTCAAAAAGTACTTGGTCAGTGAGACTAAAACTTGGTGAGATGTTTCTAGAAGTGTTATTCTGCAGATTTTTTTCAAATATTTTGACACAATTGGCCCTAGTATAGCAATCATGACCACGCCCATAGCAACAGCAAAAACGGTGGTGTATTTCACAAAATAACCACTCGGATCAAAAGACAATTGAATAAACATTCCAAACTTGAATGTACGTAAAATTGCCCAGCAAGAAGACCACGCCCATAGCAACAGCCAAATAATCACACATATTACAAAGATAACAACAGGAATTGATAGACAAAGGTATAAGCATTCAACAAATATGCAAATGTGCCTAGCAACAAGACCACGACCATAGCAACAGCCAAATGATCACATATATTGCAAAGATAACAGGGATTAATAGACAATTGAATAATCGTAAAAAAATGTATGCAAATTTGCCTGGCAACAAGACCACACCCACAGCAACAGTCAAATAATCACATATATAGAAAAGATAACAATAAGGATTCATAGGTGAATGAACATTGAAAAAATGTATGCAAATGTGTCTAGCAACATGACCACACCCATAGCAACAGACAAAGGATTAACAGCAGGATTGGATAGGCAACTGGATATTCATTCAGCAAATTAAATGACCACCTATACCTAGCATGGCTGACCATGCTGATAAACATTTTTAAACTACAATGCCATTGGCACTATTTTTTTTGTAGAAAATGTTACCCTATGTTTTAAATTATCACATAACCAGTACTTTAGAGTTGTTCTTCTACTGGTTGTTTAATCTATGAAAGCCTGTACGTGCAATCTACAAAAAGCAAAAAAATAAAAATATCTCGTACGCTCGAGATAATAAGTAGTGCACGCAAGATAATGCTGTGCGCATGAGATAATATCTTGACAGCATGATAATATCTCGCGTGCTATAGATAATAAGTCTTGTGCACAAGGTAATAAGTCATGCACACGACAGAATATCTTGAGCACATAAGATGATATCTCTAGTGCTATAGATAATGTCTTGTGCTCGAAATAATAAGTCGTTCGCACAAGATAATAAGTCATGTGCTCGAGACAATGTCATGCGTTTGAGATAAGTTAGGCGCACGATATAATATCTCGAGCACACGAGATAATATCTTGAGTGCTATTATCTCGAGAGCATGACATATTATCTCATGCACACAACATACCTTGAGAACACAACATATTATCTCAAGAGCATGACATATTATCTCGAGAGCATGACTTATTATCTCGAGAGCATGACTTATTATCTTGTGCGCACAACATATTATCTCGTGTGCACAACATAATATCTTGAGAGCACAACATATTATCTCGTGCACTACATATTATCTCGAGAGAACGACATTATCTCGAGAGCACAGTTATTATCTTGTGTACACGACATTATCTCAAGAGGACGAATACTATCTTGAGTGCACAAGAAATTTTCATTTTTTTGCTTTTGTACATGGCATGTATGAGCTTTCATGTTAATAATATATTCTATAGTAAAAAAATTGTCTCTTTTGGTTATACATATTCCTGTTGATTTATCTCAATTACTCGCTGTGAATTTTAATCCTCGAATTGAAAAGGTGGGGAAGATACTGCAGCCATGGCAGGGACGGGGTCTTACCCTGTATGGGAAGATATCTCTGTTAAAATCATTAGTTGTGTTGCAGTTCACTTATCTTTTCATGGCTCTCCCCCCTCCTAGCTTGATTTTCTTGAAAAAGTATATAAGTTTCTCTTGGATGAATAGCCGGACATGATAAAAAGGCAGCTTATTTGCAATTCACATGATAAAAGGTGGTCTTAGGGAGCTGTCATTATTTATTTGACCGGGGGGGGGGGGGGGGGGGGCACTCAAAAACTGGGGAGTGAAAGGGGGGGGGGGGTGGCTACTCAAAATTGTACATGTTAAAATAGCACCAGAAAGCATTCTTTTAGTCCCTGAAATTCAAAAATCTCCAGGATGGGAGGGGGAAACCCACTCCTGTACCCACCCCTGCTTGGCTCCCTCAAACTTTGATTCAACTAAATACCACCTACATGTAATTTCAAATTTTACCTATGGTACTACTTTGGGAATAAGCTGCATTCATTGCTACCCCTTCCTCTTGAAATATGCTACATCCATAACGTTAAAAGGAAATTCAAAGTTTGATTTTGTATGTATGTATGTATGTATGTATGTATGCATGTTTGTATGTATGTATGTATGTATGTATACTATGTATGTATGTATGTATGCATGCATGCATGCATGCATGCATGCATGCATGCATGCATGTATGTATGTATGTATGTATGTATGCATGTTTGTATGTATGTATGTATGTATGTATGTATGTATGCATGTATGTATGTATGTATGTATGTATGTATATTTGACAAATCTTGAAGCTTTTGACAAGTCGTTAAAAGCAAGCTGAGCTGGGGCTTGAGAATTATACGGAATGGTAATTTGTTTTGCACTAAATGGTATAATCATACTCTTTCAAAAACCTGTGGCCTGCTTTTACAGTATACCAACCTTACTTGTCGTGATCACAACATCTTGGACCCTGTTCATTCGACTTTCTTAGAAGAAATTATTACAGCATGGCTGCAGTACAATTATACCTCATATTTAATCAATACAGATGAGGATGTTTGTCAAGAGTTGATCTGTTGCAATTCCAAAATACGTATTAATGACCAACCAATTTTGTGGAAGAACTTTATATTAAAAGGTGTTGTAAATGTGTTAATGATCTTCTTGATATTAAATGTAACTTGTATTCCTTTGCTGACCTTACTAGAATTTATAGTAATATTTGTACTAACCATGAATACAATCATCTTTTATCTGTTGGAAAAGGTTACTAGCTGAGGATGGTTTTCAAATACAAGTTTGTATAACAAAATTACATTAAGGAGGGTCCGTCCTTCCACACTAAAAAATGGGTTATCTAAATAAAGAAATACAAGATTGCAAAAACATCACGTCAAAAGAAAGTAGATTTAACAAGCATTAATTGGCAATTTGAATTTCAATTTTCTAACAAATTTACCAAGTCAACAACATTCAACTTGTACTAGTTGTAGTAGATATATATATATATAGGGAAGAAATGTATTAATCGCCATCTTAGTTTCCGTACGGCGACAATCCCAAGTACCCAAAAGAGAGTCATTCTCAGCCAACAGGGTTCGACACTGGAGTAAAAAAGTCACTATCCCACAGGACTAGTAAAATTGATAACGTAGTAGTCCTGCAACAAATTTGGTGGTCCTATCTTTAAGTGCTTTCGCTTGTTCACTTAGGCTCTTCATCTCTCGTAGTTTTTGCTCTACTTCTAATTCACTTTTCCAAACCCCATATTTATTTCAAACCCTGTGTTGTAATTGAACTGTCTATTTCTTTGTAGTTGTTTGTGCATCATCAACTCCTTACTGTAATTTTATTCTCTTTTTTATGTTTTGGAGCTTCTTCTCTTTTTGTTGTTGCTTTCTGTGAGTAGTTTGTCTTAATTGGGGGGGGGGGGAGGAGGAGTAATAAGATGTTATGTGGTCTTATTTCTAGCTTAAATACTACATAACATTTCTGGTACACATTGATCTAACTATTGCATTTTTAAAAGACAAAAAATTACCTTCCCATAGAGCAAGTCTTTATAGTGTTGTCCTTAGTGCATATTAGAATGTATTTACAACATAAAAATAAATAAAGGTTACCAGCAGTTACAGCAAAATTTTGTTACTAATTACATGTACAAGTCACTTCGTCTATTTTCGTGTCTATGTACTTCCGGGTTGACATAAACGTTAAACGTGATAGTACAGTCGGCCCTATAATTACTAAGAAATGACAGAACCGTTCGCAAAATAAAGTTCAGGATTTTAATTTTTCAAACTGAATATCAATATCCACTACACATTCAATAACTGGTTTCGCGTATTTAGAAATGTGCCCCAAAACATCAACACGCGCGTACGGAACACGGAACACGGAATCGTGTCAGTGCATGGATGTATTAGTGATGTATCACTAATACATCCATGGTCAGTGTTACTAAGTAAGTTAGCAGTTTCATTGTAGGCTGTAAGTTGTACCGGTAAAAAAACCGATCATCACATCATGTAGGAAGTACAAAAACATAGAAACAGGTTCATTTAAATACACAGTCCTTAGGCATTCAAAACACAGTTTGTACTAAGAATATGAAGTCACACATCTTATGGGGAAAGAAAAATAGAGTCATATCAAGACCTCTATGATCATACTGTGTTTGGCAGGTTAAATTTACTGCATGATACTTTGGTGGGTGTATTACCTTGGGTGTCTAGTTGGGAAATTGTTCAAATATAAATAATTTTACCACTGATGTGTGATTTGGGTTGAAAAATGTGATTTTCGGTCAAAAAATTAAACTCAGTAACTACTGCGCAGATCAGTCTGAAATTTGAAAGGAACATTCCCAGGGGTGTTTACATTAAGAAATTTTCATGACATGATAATTCCATCCTTGATATGCAAATTGGGGTTAAAATGTGTCTTTTTGGTAAAAAATCTTTAATTCCAAAACTACTCAGCAGATTGGGCTGAAATTAAAAGGGATGCATCTTACGGTGTATAGATGAAGAAATATTAAGCACATAGTGATCTCATGAGTGATATGCAAATTAGATGTAAAAATGTGAATTTTGGTCAAAAATTTGTATCTCAAAAAGTACTTGGTCAGTGAGACTAAAACTTGGTGAGATGTTTCTAGAAGTGTTATTCTGCAGATTTTTTTCAAATATTTTGACACAATTGGCCCTAGTATAGCAATCATGACCACGCCCATAGCAACAGCAAAAACGGTGGTGTATTTCACAAAATAACCACTCGGATCAAAAGACAATTGAATAAACATTCCAAACTTGAATGTACGTAAAATTGCCCAGCAAGAAGACCACGCCCATAGCAACAGCCAAATAATCACACATATTACAAAGATAACAACAGGAATTGATAGACAAAGGTATAAGCATTCAACAAATATGCAAATGTGCCTAGCAACAAGACCACGACCATAGCAACAGCCAAATGATCACATATATTGCAAAGATAACAGGGATTAATAGACAATTGAATAATCGTAAAAAAATGTATGCAAATTTGCCTGGCAACAAGACCACACCCACAGCAACAGTCAAATAATCACATATATAGAAAAGATAACAATAAGGATTCATAGGTGAATGAACATTGAAAAAATGTATGCAAATGTGTCTAGCAACATGACCACACCCATAGCAACAGACAAAGGATTAACAGCAGGATTGGATAGGCAACTGGATATTCATTCAGCAAATTAAATGACCACCTATACCTAGCATGGCTGACCATGCTGATAAACATTTTTAAACTACAATGCCATTGGCACTATTTTTTTTGTAGAAAATGTTACCCTATGTTTTAAATTATCACATAACCAGTACTTTAGAGTTGTTCTTCTACTGGTTGTTTAATCTATGAAAGCCTGTACGTGCAATCTACAAAAAGCAAAAAAATAAAAATATCTCGTACGCTCGAGATAATAAGTAGTGCACGCAAGATAATGCTGTGCGCATGAGATAATATCTTGACAGCATGATAATATCTCGCGTGCTATAGATAATAAGTCTTGTGCACAAGGTAATAAGTCATGCACACGACAGAATATCTTGAGCACATAAGATGATATCTCTAGTGCTATAGATAATGTCTTGTGCTCGAGATAATAAGTCGTTCGCACAAGATAATAAGTCATGTGCTCGAGACAATGTCATGCGTTTGAGATAAGTTAGGCGCACGATATAATATCTCGAGCACACGAGATAATATCTTGAGTGCTATTATCTCGAGAGCATGACATATTATCTCATGCACACAACATACCTTGAGAACACAACATATTATCTCAAGAGCATGACATATTATCTCGAGAGCATGACTTATTATCTCGAGAGCATGACTTATTATCTTGTGCGCACAACATATTATCTCGTGTGCACAACATAATATCTTGAGAGCACAACATATTATCTCGTGCACTACATATTATCTCGAGAGAACGACATTATCTCGAGAGCACAGTTATTATCTTGTGTACACGACATTATCTCAAGAGGACGAATACTGGTGTGCATAACTTACTATCTTGAGTGCACAAGAAATTTTCATTTTTTTGCTTTTGTACATGGCATGTATGAGCTTTCATGTTAATAATATATTCTATAGTAAAAAAATTGTCTCTTTTGGTTATACATATTCCTGTTGATTTATCTCAATTACTCGCTGTGAATTTTAATCCTCGAATTGAAAAGGTGGGGAAGATACTGCAGCCATGGCAGGGACGGGGTCTTACCCTGTATGGGAAGATATCTCTGTTAAAATCATTAGTTGTGTTGCAGTTCACTTATCTTTTCATGGCTCTCCCCCCTCCTAGCTTGATTTTCTTGAAAAAGTATATAAGTTTCTCTTGGATGAATAGCTGGACATGATAAAAAGGCAGCTTATTTGCAATTCACATGATAAAAGGTGGTCTTAGGGAGCTGTCATTATTTATTTGACCGGGGGGGGGGGGGGCACTCAAAAACTGGGGAGTGAAAGGGGGGGGGGGGGTGGCTACTCAAAATTGTACATGTTAAAATAGCACCAGAAAGCATTCTTTTAGTCCCTGAAATTCAAAAATCTCCAGGATGGGAGGGGGAAACCCACTCCTGTACCCACCCCTGCTTGGCTCCCTCAAACTTTGATTCAACTAAATACCACCTACATGTAATTTCAAATTTTACCTATGGTACTACTTTGGGAATAAGCTGCATTCATTGCTACCCCTTCCTCTTGAAATATGCTACATCCATAACGTTAAAAGGAAATTCAAAGTTTGATTTTGTATGTATGTATGTATGTATGTATGTATGCATGTTTGTATGTATGTATGTATGTATGTATGTATGTATGTATGTATGTATGTATACTATGTATGTATGTATGTATGCATGTATGTATGTATGTATGTATGTATGTATACTATGTATGTATGTATGTATGTATGTATGTATGTATGTATACTATGTATGTATGTATGTATGTATGTATGTATGTATGTATGTATGTATACTATGTATGTATGTATGTATGCATGCATGCATGCATGCATGCATGCATGTATGTATGTATGTATGTATGCATGTTTGTATGTATGTATGTATGTATGTATGCATGTATGTATGTATGTATGTATGTATGTATGTATGTATATTTGACAAATCTTGAAGCTTTTGACAAGTCGTTAAAAGCAAGCTGAGCTGGGGCTTGAGAATTATACGGAATGGTAATTTGTTTTGCACTAAATGGTATAATCATACTCTTTCAAAAACCTGTGGCCTGCTTTTACAGTATACCAACCTTACTTGTCGTGATCACAACATCTTGGACCCTGTTCATTCGACTTTCTTAGAAGAAATTATTACAGCATGGCTGCAGTACAATTATACCTCATATTTAATCAATACAGATGAGGATGTTTGTCAAGAGTTGATCTGTTGCAATTCCAAAATACGTATTAATGACCAACCAATTTTGTGGAAGAACTTTATATTAAAAGGTGTTGTAAATGTGTTAATGATCTTCTTGATATTAAATGTAACTTGTATTCCTTTGCTGACCTTACTAGAATTTATAGTAATATTTGTACTAACCATGAATACAATCATCTTTTATCTGTTGGAAAAGGTTACTAGCTGAGGATGGTTTTCAAATACAAGTTTGTATAACAAAATTACATTAAGGAGGGTCCGTCCTTCCACACTAAAAAATGGGTTATCTAAATAAAGAAATACAAGATTGCAAAAACATCACGTCAAAAGAAAGTAGATTTAACAAGCATTAATTGGCAATTTGAATTTCAATTTTCTAACAAATTTACCAAGTCAACAACATTCAACTTGTACTAGTTGTAGTAGATATATATATATATAGGGAAGAAATGTATTAATCGCCATCTTAGTTTCCGTACGGCGACAATCCCAAGTACCCAAAAGAGAGTCATTCTCAGCCAACAGGGTTCGACACTGGAGTAAAAAAGTCACTATCCCACAGGACTAGTAAAATTGATAACGTAGTAGTCCTGCAAAAAATTTGGTGGTCCTATCTTTAAGTGCTTTCGCTTGTTCACTTAGGCTCTTCATCTCTCGTAGTTTTTGCTCTACTTCTAATTCACTTTTCCAAACCCCATATTTATTTCAAACCCTGTGTTGTAATTGAACTGTCTATTTCTTTGTAGTTGTTTGTGCATCATCAACTCCTTACTGTAATTTTATTCTCTTTTTTATGTTTTGGAGCTTCTTCTCTTTTTTTTGTTGCTTTCTGTGAGTAGTTTGTCTTAATTGGGGGGGGGGGGGGGAGGAGGAGTAATAAGATGTTATGTGGTCTTATTTCTAGCTTAAATACTACATAACATTTCTGGTACACATTGATCTAACTATTGCATTTTTAAAAGACAAAAAATTACCTTCCCATAGAGCAAGTCTTTATAGTGTTGTCCTTAGTGCATATTAGAATGTATTTACAACATAAAAATAAATAAAGGTTACCAGCAGTTACAGCAAAATTTTGTTACTAATTACATGTACAAGTCACTTCGTCTATTTTCGTGTCTATGTACTTCCGGGTTGACATAAACGTTAAACGTGATAGTACAGTCGGCCCTATAATTACTAAGAAATGACAGAACCGTTCGCAAAATAAAGTTCAGGATTTTAATTTTTCAAACTGAATATCAATATCCACTACACATTCAATAACTGGTTTCGCGTATTTAGAAATGTGCCCCAAAACATCAACACGCGCGTACGGAACACGGAACACGGAATCGTGTCAGTGCATGGATGTATTAGTGATGTATCACTAATACATCCATGGTCAGTGTTACTAAGTAAGTTAGCAGTTTCATTGTAGGCTGTAAGTTGTACCGGTAAAAAACCCGATCATCACATCATGTAGGAAGTACAAAAACATAGAACACGTTGTTTTCTTGCTGAATAAACTCACTGAAATAACAACACGGTCAAATTGCGTCTTCGATTTTGACAGCCACCATTGTTATGATTGAGCTTCACTAGTTCCGTTGAACGTGGCCGGGCGAACGCCGACATCCAATTTGTACAGCGTTTTTACAAAGGGAGCTCGTCAATAACCTACCGAATAATTAACTCAGAAACGTAGTTTAAATACTAACTGATCTAAAAGACTACGCATCCGTACATAAATACGAATTCATGTGACTAAAGATTTCAACTTTACTATTTACTTGTTACAGTGTAGAGGCCTTATTATACACATATCATCGTACAACTAATTTTATTGGCTATAATATTAGCTACATTTGAAAGGTCTCACTTGATTGGCTCATCCTTCGCTATTCCCGTTTTCAAGAGACACCCCGCCAGAATAAAGTGCCACGTAGTACAGCAATGGCGCGAGATCGTCTGTTGGGCGACTTTCCCACCGGGTGTGCTTTTCGAAAACAACACAACACATGCTTTTATGACACGGAATCATAGAAAATCTACCCCGTTTCCAAACTAATCATAATTTTATCGCGAATAGACAACCGGAGTTGGTCAAAATAGCAA
Organism: Glandiceps talaboti; assembly: GCF_964340395.1. Classification (NCBI taxonomy): domain Eukaryota; kingdom Metazoa; phylum Hemichordata; class Enteropneusta; family Spengelidae; genus Glandiceps; species Glandiceps talaboti. The sequence continues at coordinate 28,596,707 of NC_135553.1, forward strand.
ATTAAAAATCAAATGAATTTTACTATGACCGTGAATTCATCATATAGCCGGTGGTTTGAATTCTGAGCTCCCTGATATACCTATCGAAAAGTCACTATCCCGTCGGACTACCTGCAATGGGCATTTTAGCAACCTTTACTGGTCCTTACAGAAAGTTACTAGTCGCGGGATAGCGGACCAGCGTGTATGTCGTCGAACCCTTGCCATACGTTACAGCATAGACCCTCCTGGTTACAGTGGTAACACTCGTTCATGTTCGATTACCTTTCATAAAGAAAACACAACGAAATGGTTGAAGTGATCTTTTTTTAAATTTCTTTTCATCACAACAACAAAATCTGCGCGATCAAAAGTGTTGTAAACTAAACCAGAAAGAATTATCGAGCTGGCTAAACTTCCCGATGAACTGGAGTAAGGTCCAAGTCCAAGTAAGTCCCGATAGTACGTGAGAAAATCGTCTCAAACTAGTGATACAACTTTCAAAATATAACTTGACATGTCTTCATTTGTTAGAGTTATACAATTCAAGACGGGGTTTCACTCGAAAACAACAATTCTGTGAATAATGACAATGAACGCAGCGATTTCTCGGACGATGTGTGGAAGACTTCTCACAATGATCATGAGGTGCATATACTGGAATGAACCATTCTGTAGGAGGGGTGGAGAGAGAATTGGATTTGAAGTTTACAACCCTTTTTCGAACAAATATTTGTCATTTGGGCACACAATGTGTAGAATTAAGACTATAGCACATATTACATTGCTTGTTTGAAAAGTTGCACTTTACCTAAAGTCTCGCGGACTGATTTCCAATATGGTGTCGGTCATAATGCTCATTAACATATTTTTTTTTTTCAAATTTCAAAAAAAAATCATAAAAAATAGAAGAGAAGACGTGCTGACTTGAAATTAACAAATCTAAGTAAGCTACCCTCTGTGCATCAACACACCAGATATCAAAGCAATCTGACTTGAAGTTTATGAGGAGTTGATGAAAATGTCATTTTTGGAAAAAAAATCATAAAAAATTGAAAATGGCACAGATCAACTTGGCATGAACAAATCTGAATAGCCTCCACCCAGGGAACATGCACACCAAATATCGAAGTATTCTGGCTGCTACTTTCAGAGAAGATAGTGAAAATGTAAAAGTTTGACGGACACCTATGATTCACCTATACACTCTATACTCTATACAACCTATACCTAAAGCTACGCTTTCAGCTTTCGAATTTACAATCAATGCCTTATCATCACCAATCCTAGATTTCAACAAATTAAACACCTGAATCTAAGAAACGTTATTAAAATTCCCTGTGTAATATCTTCATCTACAAGTTAAGTCAGGGAAGTTTTGCGCCGATATTTAGCACCAAAAATTGATACAGAGCTATATTGTTATGTATTTACTTCTATGATTCAAATCCAAAATTTTTTCTTTACATATCAGAGTTTATGGTTGGTTGGCCTGTCATAGACTTGTGTTAATAAAACCATCAGACAAATGTTGGCAAGCAATTATGTTTCTTTTTATACATAAATACAATTAGTTCACAGACCAACTTAAATGACTTTTTTGAAGCCAGTAAATATATTAGAGGACATAAAGTAGACCTAATAACTCAGTTGTGTATGTCACCCGAACATATCTGGTAATATCTGTAACATTGGTATAGTGGCATTACTCTTGCAGATACAGTGAAGTTTAATAGAGGACTTTAGGTGTGCTATGTATAATAGAAACCGGAAACTGGTGTGTGCTCTACACTTTGGTGAGATATAGCGATATACAGTATCCATAACACCAAGTGTTTGTAATGTATGATGTCTGAAATATTAGAGTCGCCCTTATGCATATTAATCTTTTCACACTCACGGACATGAATATGTCGATGTAGACTTATTGATATACTAACTTGTTTTTAAAAATTACCGATAATAATTACTTCTCAAGCCATTACGAAGCTTTCAATTTATGCCCCCAAATGCACCATAAAACCAGATTTAAACTGAATGCCTCCCGTAAGGGAATCACTAATTGTGCAAATAACTCATTAAACTAAAAAACTATGGTAACAGGCTTTGTTTTTTGGTCAAGCGTGCTTTCTTAGGTTAATGTATGTAAGAGTGTATGATACTGCTTAATTACTGAATATCGTTCATTATTCAAAATACTCATTAAAGGAAAAAGTTGTAGCAACAAACTTCATAGGACAGGTGTGTATTATTATGATGCACGTATCATATTATACGAAATTTGAAGCTTGCATTTTTGAGATACAACCTAGTTACCTAAAATCATTAATTATGCAAATTTTTCATTAAAACTAAGCTATATAAAAGATTTATAGGACATATCCGCTTTGTTATGGTTAACGTATGTACTAAATTGTATTGAAATTGAAGTATGCTGTCTTAAGATATAGCCTAAGTACCGAAAATCATTAATTATGCAAATTATTCATTAACACTGTAAGGTACATCAACTAACTTTATAGGACATACACAATTTGTTATGGTTAATGTATGTACTGAATTGTATTGAAATTGAAGTATGCAGTCGTAAGATATAGCCTAATTACCAAGAATCATTAATTATGCAAATTATTCATTAACACTGTACGGTGCATCAACAAACTTGATAGGACATATGTGTTTTCTTATGGTTAACGTATGTACTAAATTATGTTGAATTTGAAGTATGTATTCTTAAGATATAGCCTAATTACCAAAAATAATTAATTATGCAAATTATTCATTAACACTGTTAGATACATCAGCGAATTTTATAGGACAAATGTATGTTGTTATGTTGAACGAATATACTAAATTATATTGAAATTGAAGTATGCAGTCTTAAGATATTGCGTAATTAGTTGATTTCATTAATATGCAAATTTCTCTAATTAAACATTAACAGATCTGGCTCAAAACCTAATTAGGTCTAGCTATTACCATAAAAATTATATATCCCAAATTTCATTACAACTGAGCCAGCCGTTTTGTAGAAAATGATGACACAGACAGACAGACAGACAGACAGACAGACACACCTTCCCCTTTTAATACCTCTCGTACCCTTACGGGAGGTAAAAATGACTATCGCCGTTTCTAAGTTTTCTAGAGAAATCAGTTTGTTGGTAGTCAACCAACCAACCAACCAACACTTGCCCGCAATGATTGAAATATTACATTCAATCATACAAGCATGAAGTTTGATCACGTGATGGATTGATAATGCTAGTTCGTATATTCACTCATCATTCGCCACTTGTACACTAGAAGAAGTAGCATTCAATAACTAGATAAATTAAGGTTAGAAAACAGATTGAAATTACTTTTTATCTACCCTTAGTCAGTCAGTCAGTCAGTCAGCCAACCAACCAACCCACCAACCAAACAACAACCAACCAACCAACAACAACCAGTTATCTTTTGACAAAATCAATTTAACAACACGTCCGCCAATGATTAAAATTTACATTTGTTCAATAAAGCATGACGTGTTGATCAAGTGATGGAATTATGATTTGAACTGATGGGTTGGTACATGAATACTGCTGGGTAGATAATGTAGGTACTAGTTGCTAAATAAGTAGATAGATAGATAAGTAGACTTATTATTGACTGATTGCATGATTGATATATTGATTGACAAAGACTCAAAGGGCCAAGTGGCCTAAGAATGACATAATTGTTGTAAATTAATTCTAGGAAACCTGTAATGATGATATTTTATATCTCTTCTAAGTTTAGAATGAGGAACGCCATTTCTTTGAAAGTCAGAGAGGAACCCCCTTAACTTTTTTTTATTACAAATTTCAGCAGGTTTATTACACATTTTTTTCTGAAATTTATTACAAATATCGGCTATTTTTATTACAATTTTCGTTCACAGAATTTATTACAAATGTCATCAGTTTATTACAAATATTGGCAATCTATTACAAATGTCAGCATTTTTATTACAAATTTCGGCAATTATTACAAATATCGGTTGTACATAGCACCCTCTGATATTCCCTTACACATTGTTCGGTATTGGCATGATATTTTTGATGTTCCAATATCCCTGCCTACTTTGCTTGTTCTCCCTCTTAAAGTTACAATTGATGTAAAGTTAAGGCTTTTTTTCAGTACAAATTAATTATGAAGATCTTACCTACAAACAAATTATTGTGTACTTGGGGGGTTGTAGAATTGCCATTATGTTCTTTTTGTGATGAGGTTGTAGAGGATTACTTTCATCTTTTTCGGGATTGTACTTTTATTAGCCAGTTTTGGGACTCTGTTAAAGACTGGTATTTTTCAATAACACATACTCATTTGCCTCTGAATGCACTTGTTTGTACACTAGGCATTTTGGAAGATGTTACTTTACTTGATACCTTTATATTTCTCATGGTACACTATTTTATTTTCAAATGGAAATACATTAATATAATCCCACGAATTGAAGCTTTCAAGACATATCTGAAATATACATACAACATTGAGGAAAAAAATGCTATTTCAAAAGACAAGAGGGACTTACATTTAGAAAGTGGGGGTTTTTTTGTAGAATATTTTGAGATGTAGGATTCTGTTATTGCTTTTCTCTATCTTGGCTTTTTATTTAGCACAACTGAACTGAGGTTCAGTAGTGCTATAGGGATCACCCGGCGTCTGTCTGTCTGTCTGTCTGTGTGTGGATGTGTGTGTCTAAACAACTTAAAGTAAAAACCGCTGAACCGATTGCCATGATATTTGGTGGGTCTATTACCTTGGGTGTCTAGTTGGGAAATTGTTCAAATCAAAATGATCTTACCATCGGTTTGTGATTTGGGTCAAAAATGTGATTTTTGGTCAAAAAACTTAAACTTAAAAACTACTGGGCAGATTGGGCTGAAATTTGGGTGAAACATTCTTCAGGGTGTTTTTACTAAGAATTGTTCATGATATGATGGTCCCATCAGTGATATGCAAATTAGGGCTAAAAATGTGCCTTTTTGTCAAAAATCTCTAATTCCAAAACCACTGAGCAGATTGGGCAGAAATTTAATGAAAATGCATCTAGGGATATATGGAAAAAGAAATATTAAGCATACAGTGATATGCAAATTAGGTGTAAAAATGTTCATTTCTGGTCAAAAACTTATCTCTTGGTCAATGAGTCTGAAACTTGGTGAGATGTTTATGAAAGTGTTATTCTGCAGATTTTCTTCAAAGCATGTTGACAAAATTGGCCCTAGCAACCATGACCACACCCTTAGCAACAAGCAAATGGCAATATATTTTGGTCAAACAACAACATCATCTGGTATGCAAGCGAGTAAACATTCAAAAAATGTATGCAAATACCCTAGCAACCATGACCACGCCCATAGCAACAGCCAAACGGTTGTGTATTTTACAAAGAGAACAGGGATTCTTAGACAATTGAATAAACATTCAAAAAATGTATGTAAATTTGCCTAGCAACAAGACCACGCCTATAGCAACAGTCAAATAATCATGTTTTAGATTTTCTAACTAACAGACAGCAATATGTAAGAGTAAATGGGATAGGTGTGAATAATCGTAATCCATCCGCAACAGTGTCTAGTATGCGTAGTACGTCTACTGGTGCACCCCAGGGCTCGGTAATCTCTCCTGTTCTGTTTACTTTGTACACAAATGATCTTAAAAGCACAAGTGAAAAGGGACAGATGGTTAAATATGCTGATGATACAGCATTTGGAGATTACTCAAATGATGAAAAACACTTTGAAAATCAAGTGCATCACTTAAAACAATGGTGTGAGGACAACTATCTAAAATTGAACACAAAGAAAGCAAAAGAAATGGTAATTGACTTTAGTAGATCTAGAAGGGAAGTTAAAGCACTTGAAATTAACTCTGAGGTTGTAGAACATGTTTCAATATACCGCTACATAGGAACACTCATTGATGACAAACTTACATTCCAACAGAACACCGATGCTGTATATAAGAAATGCCAACAGCGAATGTACTTACTGCGTAAACTAAGATCACTGAATATTAGACCAGATATACTGAAAGCATTCTACTCTAGCCACTTTGAGAGTGTAGTTACCTTTTCGTTTCTAAGCTAGTTTGGAGGATTGACTGTTCCAAATGTTAACAAATTACAGACAGTTGTCAATACCTGTACTAAAATATGTGGAACTGAATGTAAAAGCATGAAATCATTATATGGAAAACGAGCACTTGTTAAAGCCACAAAAATTACCAATGACCCTTCCCATGCTTTAGTTCAGTATTTTGAGATGCTTCCCTCGGGTCGCAGGTATCGAATTTTATCCTTGAGAACACGTCGTGCTCGGCTCAGTTACGTACCTTCTGCCATCAGAATACTTAACCAGAGAATGTAAGAAGCAAAGGAATGTGAATGTTTTTATGTAGTCTTTTACTCAGTTTTTAATGTCTTTGTACTTCTGTTGTTCTTAGTACTACTTTAATGTGTAAGACTATATATATGTTTTTCTGTGTTGTTGCAAGACAAATTTCCCTGTGAGGGATAATAAAGTAATAATAATAATGTATTGGGAATATAACAATGGGGATTAATAGACAACTGAATAAACATTCCAAAAATGTATGTAAATTTGCCTAGCAACAAGACCACGCCAATAGCAACAGCAAAATAATCACGTATATTCCAAAGATAACAGGAATAGAAAGACAAATGAATAAACATTAAAAAAATGTATGCAAATGTACCTAGCAACAAGACCACGCCCATAGCAACAGTCAAATGATCACATATATTGTGAAGATAATGTGGATTAATAGACAATTGAATAAAATATTCAAAAAATATAGGTAAATTTTCCTAGCAACAAGACCATGCCCATAGCAACAGCCAAATAATAATGTATATTGCAAAGATAACAGGAATTGAAAGACAAATGAATAAACATTCAAAATATGTATTCAAATGTGCCTAGCAACAAGACCACGCCCATAGCAACTGCCAACTGATCACATATATTGCGAAGATAACAAGAGGATTAATAGACAAATGAATAACATTTTAAAATGTATGCAAATATGCCTAGCAACAAGACCACGAAGTTGAAGTTGATTTCCACTGTCAGTTTAATGTTGTGCACCATGCACCATATTGTAAAATATGTGTAGCTGGGGGGGGGGGGGGAGGTGGAGGTATGAAAATACTTGGGTTCATTCAGAGGAGGGGGGGGGGGTCTGAAATTGTTGTTCTCCTTCCCCAGGCCCCCCTGCCGTACTAATTCTGACTCAGCCTTAGCATGCTAAATCAATATATACTGTTTTTTGACCTGTATACCACAGTATGGCTACAAGTTCCATCAATCAGTGGTCGACACAATCTGTTCATATTCACACACTTTTGATTACCCATCACACAATGATGTATAAAGCAATATTGATCCACAAATGCATTGATCAAAGAACTGTCATAACATCTCCATCTTGTATGTTTTTCTAGCCCAGAGTAGAGAGTTGGCTTTCATACAAAGTGGCATGCGAGTTAAGATTCAATTCAAGGATGGTCTAGTGCAAAATATTGGCGTTATATAGACATTTAATCACAGGGCACTCAGGCTTAATTAGTTACATTTACAGAAACAAACGTAACAAACAAACAAACAATCAAACAAAATAAATAAATAAACCAGCAAAAATTAAATAATAAATAAATAAATAAATACTGACAAGCGTCAACAAGAGAGTATATTACAAATCATTATGTGAAATAGTCACAATTCTACATACCCCAAATAGGAATGTGACTGATCCAGGGCTGCTACCACATGCGAGTAGTATATTTTTAAGTCATGAAATTATTGGCAATTTGACTTCTGATCAGTAAAAATCCATCTTTCTAGAACAAACATGCTATTAATGAACTCACATATTTACCAGGCACAAATTACGTCATAGGCAACAGGAAGGCATCAATTCTGACAATTTCTAAGCCATATTTTGCATTGAAAAATCTTGTTAGTTGTTCAAAATTCCCGGGCACTTCATGAAATATAAAGCACAATATCAATTAAAGTTTTCTGTAAAATCACAGACAAGAAATGTTATGAACTCAGCATAACCATAGCCAGATATGATGAAAATTGATTTAACAATATAAAAACATTGTCGAATTCAAGTAGTTAACTCCTTCGTGTAGTTCAGCTGAACAATACGACTACTGTTCCTCTAAAAGAACACCAATATCCATAAAATATTGTGAAATTGCATTTTAGTAGTTTTACTTCTTCTTCCGGTATATTTTGTGAAGTTTACACCGTTGCTAGGCTACCGAGGTAGCACACTTAATTTTGTAGTGACAATTCATTTGGCCTAATACATGTACACGTACACAGTTGAAGTTTCAGGAAATTATCCCATTTTAAGAAATTTGTGGTGATTTGCGATATGATTCATCAGACCTACTTTGTCAGCAACTAAATTCCATCACCTGGAAAACTTTATAAAATGAATTCATTCCATCATTGATCTTGTTAAATTTACGCTGTTTTGAAAAATTATGAAAATTTAAACAGAATTGTACTCTATGGATTGTGACATCATAGGCGTTATATTTGGAGATGTTTATGATGAAATTTGGAGAATATTTATTAACATTTTCGATAAAATCACAGACTAGAAATGTTATGAACATGTTAGATTGAAGTCGCCGTGTTAGATTGACTTCCCTCTATACTGATTTGTGATAGTACTCATTACATGTAACTGAGTATTGGTTCTGCTTTTAGGATACTGAGATCATGAAAAGTTGACTACAATTTATTTATAATATGATATACAGTGCTGGGTTATGGTAGTATTTTAATGCGTTTACATCATGTTTTACATTGCATCGTACTCAAAAACCGTAAAACTGGGCATTTGAGTCTCGAATAAAACATTTAGTACCCTCGACACCTTTTTATGTCAATAATGGCGAACAAAACTTATTTAATCCACAACTTTGCCTAATTCATGTATATTCCATTGCATCTTGCATATTTTAATTTCCATGTACACGTACACTAGCTCTAGCCCTGTACCATTTCCCTCTAGACAATAAACGACATATATAAATACATACATAGTATTACATACATACATACATATGTATACACACACACACACACACACGCACAGTTGTTTCACATTGAGTTTTCAAATAGGAACCCATAATAAAATTATTTTATATATACCACTCTTGGTCATGTGACATTACATATTGTTTCACTCGTACATTTATTCTTGTAAACCCACATATTTAACAAAAGAAGTGTGGGTTTACTACTTTACATATCAATCAAACTGCTGAGGGTTTACTACTTTACATACCAATCAAACTGTTGAAGGTTTACTACTTAAGATATGAATGTGCTAGATCATTAAGAAGTCCACCTGTACACAAACATTCAAAAAATGCAACAAAAGTAGATGTAATATGAAATTATGAGTATGTGCAACTCGCACCCAGTTTAATAAGACTCTCCAAAGGCGAAATTACACAACAATTGCAAATTATTATTCACAAATTTACACTATTAAACTGTGCTGTTGCCACTGAATCTTGATGCTTATATGATGAGGAGAAATCTCTTTACCTTTAGATGAGGACAACTCCTTTTCATGACAATTTCCACCTTCAGGGATGTACACTGATGCAATCAATTTAATCAGAAACAACCTTTTGTAACAAGGAGCTAGTTCGCTTGACAATGTATAATCATACAGCATCATCAGATCTATCTTCGGTTCTCTCTTTGACCTTTGTCGCTGATGTAACCTAACGGAAAATTGAAGAATAAATCAGGTTACATGTATATCACCTTGACTACAAGGCATGTGTGAAACAATGCAGAGGCTCCAATTCTATATGTATTAAGTAAATGTGATCATTTTGTAGCATAATTTTAACATGGGACAAAAATTCAAGAAAAACAGGAATTTTCTTCAAATAATTTTGATGTGCTTTAAAAATGAGCAAGAATCAATAAGATAAAGACCGCTATACAATAATTATGACAACAACAACAAACAAGCGACCTATCGGTCAGAACAGTTCCGCTGTTCTTTTTAGTTTTTATTTTGGTAGTGATGTAATAAAGTGGTTAGTGGTTTCATATGATGTCTCACTATAAAACACATTTCACACAGAAAGTTGGTAAAATATTGTATTTTTATACCATAGTCACCATTTTATAAAAAAATTTACTGTTATGAAAATTACACATAATCTCAGAAAAATAATGACTGGGAAATGCGCGCACGCACACACACACAAAGGATTTTTGAGGTTGGCTATAAATAATTCCAGTGTCTTACAGCTTTAACTAAAATTTTAATAATGAATCAAATAAACTAGGGATCTAAAATAATTTTGAGGCAATTCGAATTTCAATTTTCTAACAAATTTACCAAAAACACTGTCCATAAGATTAATTGTCAACAACATTCAACTTGTAGTAGACATAACATCGTCTAATATTTAAATTTACAGAGTGTCATGTGACCGGCGCCTGTCAGCAGACTCGGCCAATTTTTTTTCATCATTCCATTGTATTTAAACCTTGTACTTGACATTTCGCAATATTAATAATTCTCAACAAAATACCTCAATGCTTCACCTCGCTCGTACTCAAAGCAGCCCCGGTATGATCACTGACATGACTAGAGAGAACCTTTTCGGATTTACATGTAAAATGGGGAAAGATACGCAAAACATGCAAAGTCTGAAGCCAAATTAAAGTTGTAATTATTTTAATTATTTTTACTTGCCAAATATTTGCATTTTGAAAATGGCAAGACATGTTCATGTCGCTTACATCACAGATAACTAACACTAGTTATCTGTGTTTAATACATGTAAACTGTCGGCCAATAAACAAACTTTGGTCAATTCACTGTACGTACTGCTTTATGGCCTAGGCATGCCTTGCCTTGCTTACGCGAGTTGTCTTCATTCTAGTTCACTGTCACTCCAAATTGCACGACAATATAGAATTAATCACAAGTTACATGTTATCTGAAAACATCAAATTTTTATAGTGGGTCTGAAGTGTGATTTTAGTGAGTACCAAGAACTCCCGCGTTGCTTGCTGCTGGCTGTGGAAAATCGCCCGGTCAAACGAGGCCAGCTTCAACTTCTGGGTCAAATCAGTCGTTTTCTACCGAAAATTCTTGAACGATCCGGACCGTTACACAACGATCCTACTAAATTTACTTGCCATGGTTATTTAAAACACATAAAAATCCACCTTTTTGTGAAATTTGTAAACTTTCCGGTCCGTACTGAGGAAACTATGAGCGAAAAACCGGGTCGAAATTTCAGGGCCTCAAGTATGCGTCCCGAATTCGTCGGAAAATCGGTATTTATCTTATTTTGATTCAGACACATAATAAGAAAAGCATCTGGCCTGATTGATATTGATTTGCCTTTCCAGGAGTTGCATTGATGTAAAGCTTAGTCTAGTTTTCGTAACAGAATACATGTACATCTAAATGTTGTAAATTATAATGTTGAATATTTCAGATCAAGGATGCCTCAAGAGTTGGACCAAAAGCTAGGGCACTTTTGAAGCTGTTAAGATCCAAGTCCTATGGTCATTTTCTTCAAGATGTATTGACAACACTGTCAAAACTGTCCTTGCAGCTACAGGAGACAAATTCAAGCATCTTTACCTGTCATGAACAATTCCGCTGTACTATGTCTACCCTGAGAAAGATGGAGAGCAGGTAATATAAAAACTTTGCAGTTCATTAGATATTTAAGATGAGGAAATTGTTATACACCGTCCATGCTGTCAGGATGTCTGTTTGAAAGATAGTTGATACTACAACTGCAAACTGCATTCAAAAGTGTTTATGCAAGAATGAAATGGAGATTATGCCACATTTATGTCAGAATTGTAACTATATAAATATGACCTGTCAGTTTTTTTAATAGAAGTGTACTCTGACCAGCAGATTCTGACATATTTGAAATACTAAAACTAATACTTTCAAAAATTTGTGTAGACCAGGACCATGCTGGAGAGAGATTGCCAGCCAGGATGAGTACTGTGCTGAAAAACTGACAGGATCTTACACATATCCTGGTAGTACTCTAGTTAGCTGCCTACTTACCTGCTTGAAGAACCGCCTTGTTGATATCAATGACGACTTATTGAAAGCCACAAGGATAGCTAACCTTTCCTCTTGGCCAACCGCTTCTGATGTAACTGAAGGTTACTGCTTCATAGTATTTCCCTATTTCCCCATGTTGTGATACAGTTCATTAAGTGTTAACTTTGATTTTTCCATTTTCACAAATGTTGATCATTCCATGAGCACACTATGCATACTCAGTTTATTGATTATCACTTTGTTTTCAGCAAATTTTTCTATACTAACACCTTCATTGTTCTGTTAGGTATGGCATGATGGATTTTTATATTATGTATATCTAGTGTTTCATTTCTAACAATTTAATAGTTCCATTTAGTAGTTATATTAAATGATATTTGGTCAAATATCAGTTTTGCTTACAAAAAGATAAAGAATATTTTTGTTCATGTGATAATATCTGTGCTGTATATTTCTTACATGTTCTTTTAATTTTAGCAATCTCTTGTATACAAATATTCTACACATGCATGCATCAATAGAGTTGATTTTCATAACTGTAATCATATTTGCCACAAAAAAGCCACACATTAGACTTACTGCAATGTTGCTTTGCATTGTTTCAGACTTTGGTGATGATGATGTTGTGACATTAACTAACCACTGGAAGGACACTCTTACTAGGCAAAGTGTGGACTGTTCTTTGATACTATCAGAGTGGGATCTACTCAAGCAGTTGCTGTATGCCAAGTTAGTAGCTGATAATGCATTTGTTGATACTTGTAAAGAGTTTGATTTTGCTCTTCAGAGATGTAGCCAGAGTGAAACATGAGTCATTACTTGCATGGAATTTATACAATGTAGATTATGCTTTATGTACATTTATATATTTTAAATGAACAATGGATGTCATTACTGTGAAAAAAGGAAAAAGGAACATTACCAATAATTGTTCTGATTGTTTTTCTTTTCCTTTCTGTTTGTTTTGCCAGTGAGAAGATCTACAGTATAAGTTGGTCAGAGATAAATGCTAAATACAGAACCAGGGTATCAAACATCCTTGACTTGATAGACCTCATACTGTCTCTTCTGGCTAGTAGTGCAGAATGTGAACGAGGATTTTCTATCATGAAATTGACCAAAACAGACTATTGAAATAGACTATCTAGTAGTACAATGACAGAGTTAATCAGAATAAAACTACATTCTCCAAGTATTCAGGACTTTGATCCAACACAAGCTATACATCAATGGAACTCAACAGCAAGCCACCGCTCACGCAGGCCAACATTCAAAGCCAATAAAACTAGTTTGTTGAGTGACACAATAACTGTTGCTTCAGCTTCAGCTTCTGGAGACACTGAACAAGATGTAACTGAGATTTTAAATGATGATAAGACAGAAAGTGAGGAGTCTGACTATGAGTTAGATGTTGACTTAAGTAGTGACTCTTGTCATGATGACAGTGATGATGATCTGTATGATATAGCAAATAATGTTTCAGATTCAGAATGATAATGTGACAATTATGATGGACCTTAACATAAAAAGGTCCATAAAATGAAATAAAGCATGAACTGTTCAAAGCATTGTGTTCAGTTTTCTTTTAGTCACTAAATACATCAACTCAATGCCATGGAAAGCATTCATGATAAAATAAGTTTACCTCCTTGACCAATGTGATGTCATATCTGATATACTAATCTCAAATATTTTCAAAATGAAAGTAGCTATGTGAAGGACCAACAGTTTTCCATCAGGACCAGCAGCTTAAATCTCTGTTGGTCCTTTTGACCAGGACCTTTTTTGTGTTAATTTCACACACTATACCAAATCATTCTTTGTGCAGGTTCAGTATTTTAAGGTTTTTAATTTGTCACATTTATCTGATCATTGCCCAGTTGGTCTTTCATTACAAACGAATTCTAACTTGTTAATTTCTAATAATAAGTCTTCTGTTGATGTGTTACCTTATCCAAGTAAGTATATATGGGATGATAATTCAAAACAAATTTTCCTTGATAATTTGCATTGTCCATCTTTGAAAGATGATTTTGAGAAGTTAAATTTTGCTTGTGGTAATATGATGAATAGTAGTGATATTGTTTCTCATTTTGAAAATATTCTTTACAAGGTCTCAGATAAATCACTCAAGAAGATTACACCAAAAATTAATTTTAAAAGGAAAAATAAGAAAAGTCAGTTTTGGTTTGATAAATCATGTTTTATTATGCGTAAGGAGTTAAAAGATTCTTTGAAGTTGCTGAGTAGATTTCCAAAAGATCCTTTCATTAGAGGTAGATGTTTCAAGTTGAAAAAAAGCTACAAAAAATTACTACTAAAGTTAAAAAAAATGCAGTTAAAGAAAAGCAAACTTGCACACTTAGAAACTGCATATTCTCAGAATAGAAATAGTTTCTGGAAATTGTTAAAAGAATTATCATCTCAAGTTGAAAATAAGACTGATTCTTCTATTAGTGTAGATGAGTGGTATGAACATTTTAAGAGACTTGGTGAGATTACTTTGTCTAGTAATACTAATGCTGATTTCACTAAGATAATTGAATCAGATTTGTTGAGTATGAAAACTTCAAACGATAAAATTGATAAAGTTCTTAAAGCTGAATCAGAAATTTTGAAAGCTTTACAAAAGTTGAAATGTAGTAAATCACCAGGTTTTGATGGTATTCTGAATGAGATGTTAAAATTTGGTAGTCATGTTCTTCTGAAAACAATTGTGTATTTTGTTTAATGCTATTCTCTCTTCAGGTACTTTTCCTAGTCAATGGAAGAATGCCATACTTGTGCCTATTTTTAAGTCTGGTGTTAAATGTGATCCTTCAAATTATAGAGGCATTTCTATAAATAGTTGCTTAGCAAAACTTTTCAGTCTTAGATGGTAGACTTGTTAATTTTTTAGATGATAACAAAATTTACACTCCTTTCCAGTCAGGTTTCAGGGCCAAGAGGAGAACATCTGATAATACTTTGTACTTAAATCAGCAATTGAGAAATATGTGTACTCTACTACCAAAGCAAGTAATTGTAATAAGTATCTTTACAGCTGTTTTATTGACTTTCGCAAAGCACTTGATAGCATTTGGCGTAATGGTCTATTTTTGAAACTGAGGAATTATGGTGTAAATGGTAAATTTTATGATTTGATTAAATCTATGTATGATAATGTTGAGTATTGTGTAAAAACAAATGCTGGTCTAACAAAATTTTTTTAGTTCTTTGGTAGGTGTCAAGCAAGGCTGTAATTTAAGTCCAACTTTATTTAATATTTATTTAAATGATTTACCTTGTATCTTTGATTCCAATGAGGATTTACCAGTTAAGTTTAACTCTCTTTCTCTAAATTGCCTTCTTTATGCTGATGATCCTTTGTTATTGTCAGAATCTACCAATGGTTTACAACATTGTTTTGATAAGTTACACAACTTTTGTTCAAAATTGAAATTAACTGTAAACATCAAGAAAACTAAAGTCATTGTTTTCAATAAGAGCAACCGTTTGATTAAAAGTGTTAGTTTTCATTTAAATGGAATTTCAATTGATAATGTTAAGGAATATTGCTACTTGGGTATTATAATTTCTGCTAATGGTAAGTTTAAAAGAAATTTCTGTAACTTGAAGTTAAAGCTCTTTTCAGTTTATGTAGACTCGTATCTTCTGATGGATGTATCTCAGTTGATATAGCTTTAAATCTTTTTGATCATTTAATAGTTCCTATCATGACTTATGGTTGCGAAGTCTGGGGTTGCGAAATAAATTAAAAGAAGAATTTTCTTGATGAGATTAGTTACTCTTTTTATAGATTTTTATTGGGTGTTTCTAAGAGAGCTCCAATTAATGGAATTATAGGGGAATTGGGGCGTTTTCCTGTTAATTTTGTTGTTATTAAGCATATGTTGAAGTATTGGCATAGATCAGTTTATAATTATTGATGATTGTTTATTAAAGTCAGCATACCTATCTTCCATGTGTTATTCAAATTTGGGAAACTATATAACAGATATGCTTGATAAACATAGTGAGAGCAATATTTGGTCTTGTATTTGTACAATTCAGGACAATCTATGCAAAGACTTTTGTAAATCTTGGTTTAATGATTTATTTAATGATGTTAGAAGAAATGGTAGTGATAAAAACAAACTTAGAACTTATAGAACTTTTAAATCTGTATTCAAACTAGAAACTACCTGATCAAGATTAAGAATCCCACTTGCAGATTAATTACGAAATGTAGTCTCTGATTTTCATTTACAAATAGAGTTGGGTAGAAGGTGTATGCCGAAAATTCCTGCCAACGAAAGATTTTGCAAGTATTGCCCTTCAATTGTTGAAGATGAATATCATTTTATTATTCACTGCCCACAACACGAAAATGAGAGAGAGGTTTTATTTTCTTCGATATCTTTGAAATGTGCTTATTTTAATACTTTAAACAGTCAAGAGAAATTTTTGTATATTCTCAGTTCAGATGATAAACTTCCTTTTGCAAATTCCTTTTAGATACATCTTGAAAGATATCCAGACAAGTAATGTGTATTGTATTTATGTCTTGTCTTGTGTTGTGTTTACTATACCATGCTTTCCACAGCATGTTGTTAAGTAATAAAGAATTGGTTATTAAAATCTGGTGTAGAATTACGGCTCAAATGCTTTATTTACCTTGTTTTCCTTTGCATTTTGTCTAGATTTTCCCTCTCCTTTATTAAGTGGGTGACTCTGTACTGAGGGAAGGCGGCACAGCGGTCATGCACTGCCAGAACAAAACAAATAAATAAACAATCGACAATGAACGTACGAGCATGTATGAGGAAATACATATAAATAAACCAATCAAGCCGTACTTCGACATCAGATTTTAATCAGATTGCACAAGGTTTTTTGGTCTTTGTTTGGATGTAAAGTAAAAGTGGGACGAAAGATACTAGACAATCAATGTGGCATATACCATCTCCCAATAGTGTCTGATAAAAAATATGCACGTCTGATCAGCTGATTACAGGTCATCACACTTTGGTGCTAAATTATAGCTCGTATCGTGGATGTGTGTTATAATTATATTATATCACTCCTACTTTATTCCTTTGTCAACAGATACGAACATTCTGTAGCCGCGCCGATGTTTGTCACTGATTCTTAGAAAAAAATGTGTCTTGGTGAACAAATGATAGCATAAATAAGTTTGACCAAAAATGTATTTGCAAGCATGACATAAAAAAATTATTTTCCAATGAAATGATACCTTATTTTTCAAAAATGAGCAACTGTAAGTATCTTAATATCAATTTGACTACACCACACTCACTCTCACCTTACAAACTGTATGTTAGTGAGGGAGCTGGTGGAGAACAAACAATCCCATGAGGCCAATGGTGGTGAAAAAGTTAAGATACATAGGACATGACATCATGAACGATGTTATGGAAAGGGCACCTCTTTTAATTTGGGGGAAAATTTTTTAGGCTACTCACTGTTTTTGTTTGTACTGTGAAAGGTCCACATCTAAGCTGACTGCTGACAGCAAACTGACTGAGCAGGTGTTTGCATGTCAGAAATATACCACATACATAGGAGGTGACACAGTGTCCTGGAGTGACCATTTGTTTTCCAGTGAAATTCTGTAACAAAGTCACTGTACCCGAGCAACACATGCTACAAATTGTTCATGCCAGTCCTAATTCAGACACATTGTAGCAACATTTTTTTCAGGTGTTTATAGCAGTACAGTGACCCAGTAAAAAGTGACATCATAATTGACCCCATTTTGGTAACACAGCAATTTCCATATTCTAGTCTCTACCTGACCTCCATGCCCTTTGCCTTTATGGCAACCCGCCCTTCACGCGTGTGGCTTGTCTAGGGGTGCCCATTTAAAGGATTTCAACAACAACAACAACAACAACAAAAAATGTGTGTGCACTCTATGGAAGTACTTCCATGATAAAAATATGCATCAATGAGAAACTTTCCGTATTTGAGTGACCTCAAATGGCACCCTAGACACAGAGCTATAGGTTTTTAGTGATATGGGGAGGGAGGGAGGGGAAAGGGAAAGGTGTTGGAGGTTTAGGAATAGGATAATTAAGAACATGGTGTGTTGATTTAATTCAATGTCATAATACTTGTAGGGGAGAGCCAAAACAATGCTCGCATCCCAACCTTATAACAATAGGCAACATTCTTGAGCAGAGTGATAAAAGGCTTTAAATACTATAATTATGAAAATAGGTACCTCATTTGCAGAGATTTTACTCTGAAGATTTTACTTCAAATTGGAACAGCGTCCCCATTTATTCACTTACCGTTACGAAAATTCTCACCGTCACCGAAAATTGCCGTTTTCGATACCCAAAGGTAAGGTTTTGCCCACAAAACTAACATTTTATTGCCTAGAAAGACATCAGATATCATATTGAGTGTTTCATTTTTTGGTTTAATCCAGTAATTTTGACATAGTCGAAGAATTCTGCCGCCTTGATGACGTTGCTCACTGATCGAAATTTCACTGCGTCTCAGTTTCCAAATGTAAATCATTTTTTATGAGGATTTTTTTGCAATTGACTTGAAGAGTTGCTGTATCAGAAAAGGTCAAAGATTAGTACAGTAAGTGTAGTCTATGACTGGAAACGAGACCATCACACAGTCAGAATCAAAATCACTGCAGTGTCAGATGAGTTATGCTCTGTTGAAGTTGCTTGTTCCTTACTGAGCAGCCTTTATTTATAGTGTTTGATCTAGGCCATGCAATTTGCACACAAAAATCACAATCGGCACACTTGTGATCTGTGGGTGTGCCATTTCAGGTGCAAGTAATTTGTTGGTTGATGGACATTTGCTCGGTCTGAGCTTGGAAAAAACCCAAGTCACAGGTCGTGGCCGCCAATGCCTTAGCTGTAGTATTTATTACCCATCCATCTTTGTGAGGTTTGTTGGTATGAGAATATGGCAAGCTGTCACTATGGAACATGGGTAATAAAAGAGCAGCCTCAACTAAATCACACTGATTCAACTGGGGATGAATATTAGTAATTTAGAGGGTCTTGTCTAATGGCACAATATGAAGTAACATAAATAGTCTTTCCTAAGGGCACAATAAGGCTTGAGGGTACAGGTATACTTGTACTTTGTTACCCAGTGTATCAGTGCTGATCATGCAGATATACTGATGTGGCTTTCTACTCAATGACTCTAATGAGATTATAAAGCATCAATATAATTCAAAACGGTTGTGAATTATCAAATAGATATTTCATCAGTTCACAAACATGTTTCGTTTGATGTTTGCTTGGTGTTTAGATCATGAACAAAACATGGAAGCTGTATATACTCCTGTGTCTTAGTAGACGTCTGCAGCATATTGGACATGTAACAGATTGATAACTGAAAGGCTTTTCAGAAATAAGATTTAAATTGATCAATAAACTGTAATTAGATTTGGTGTAATAATCACAATCTTTTATATAAACGTTCAACAAATAAATGTCATATAAGGGAGTTGTCATTAAATATGGGGGGGGGGGTTATTTTGTTGCATGGAGTGTTCCAAGTTTGTTGTATGAATGCCTGCATTTAATATTATTGGTTATGTTTTTACCTTCCATAAGAGAAGGTTATAATATTAAGGACGTAAAGTCTATCTGTCTGGTCTGTCTCTAATTACCGAAACTCATTAATTATGCTAATTATCCATTAACACTGAAAGGTACATCAACAAGTTTTACAGGACATAAGCGATTGTTATGGTTAATGTGTGTACTGAATTATATTGAAATTGAAGTATGTATTCTTAAGATATAGCCTAATTGCCAAAAATCATTAATTATGCAAATTATTCATTAACACTGTAAGGTACATCAACAAACTTGATAGGAAGTATGCGTTTTCTTATGATTAACGTATG
The DNA here is from genome assembly GCF_964340395.1 of Glandiceps talaboti. Taxonomy (NCBI): domain Eukaryota; kingdom Metazoa; phylum Hemichordata; class Enteropneusta; family Spengelidae; genus Glandiceps; species Glandiceps talaboti. The sequence goes on from NC_135553.1 coordinate 28,616,730, forward strand.
TACTAATTTATATTGAATTTGAAGTATGTGTTCTTAAGATATAGCCTAATTACCAAATATAATTAATTATGCAAATTATTCATTAACGCTGTAAGGTACATTACCAAATTATATAGGAAAAATGTATGTTGTTATGTTTAACGAATATACTAAATTATATTGAAATTGAAGTGTGCAGTCTTAAGATATTGCTTAATTAGTTGATTTCATTGATATGCAAATTTCCCTAATTAACATGAACAGATCAATCGAATCAAGTCTAGCCATTACCCAAAACATTATATGTACTAAATTCCATTATCATTGAGCCAGCTGTTTTTAAGAAAATGGTGACACAGACAGACACACACACACACACAGACGGACATATGACAGACACACAGACAGACATCCCCCTTTTAATACCTCCCGTACCCTTACAGGAGGTAAAAATGGCTGGCTCAATTCAAATGAAATTGGGTGCACGTTTTTAGGGTAATGGCTAGAACTGATTAGGTTTTGGTAAACACCCATGAATATTAATGATTCATTTGCATAATTAATTATTCGGTAATTAGGCTATATCTTAAGAGTGCTCACTTCAAATTCAATATAATTTGGTACATACATTGATGATAACAGAGTGCATGTGCCATATAAAATTTGACAATATAGCTTGAATGTAGTTTTAAGGCGTTATTTGCATATTGCGTAATTAGGCCATATTTATCTTACAAATGCATGCTACAAATTGAATATAATTTGGTACATTATACTTCAGATAAAACAAAGGACACATGTCCTGCAATGCTTGTTGATGTGGAGTGTAGTTTTAAGGAGTCATTTGCATAATTGATGATTTTCAGTAATTAGGCAATATTTGAAGAGTGCAAGCTTCAAGTTTTATATAATATGGTACATACATTCATAATACCAGGGTGCACAGGTCTCATAAAATTTATTGATGTAACCATAACATGAAGTGGAACTTAACATTTGTATTAAGTGGCCATGCAACTTGCAAACTCGTTGTCTGCCTTGCACAACTCTGTACTTTCCAACACACCATTTAATTGATCTTGATTATGGTAATACAAGACTATTAGTACTTTACACTGTTTTGTTGTTGTTTTGTTGGGGGGGGGGGGGGGCATGGGTTGGCCTGTAATAAATAGAACTCAAATTGCTCCCACATTCCTTCCATGCACCTCAGAATTGGATTGAAGTTGGAGTATAGCTTTCACCGTACACAAATCATGTCACAATTTAACACAAATGAAAGCACAAAAACATTATGCTGCATTAGTTTTATTTGAAACAAAATTAGAGGAAATACATTAACTTGAATAACCTTCAGCATAAGATTAAATATGATTGTATATACAATGAATTAGTAAAATCGATATGGAAAATAATTTGATGCATGGTAAATTAAGTACAAGTCTCATGTAACTCATTGCTGATGATTGCATAATAACATTAAATTTCAGTTACATCACATACATATACTTATTTGCACAATTGGTTATAAATTATAGTAACCATAGGACCTAAAAGTGAAATAGGAACTATGTGCGAGATGTGCTTGCAAAGGTCAGGTCATAGCGGGTTATGCCACGTACGGCACTATGACCAAGGTTAGGCCAGGTCATGTCACTTAGTCATGTCACCTGGGTAAATGGTCTGTAACTTAAGGTCAGGCCATTTCAGGTCAAATAATGAATGCATAACCTCTCTTATGTTAGACCATGTTAGGGTCTTGTCAGTAGAAGTTAAGCCTTCATGTTGTGTGACCAGTTAACGACTAGGTCAGTGTCAAGAAAGTAGGACTATGTCAGGTCAGGTCACTTATGGCCATGTCTGTCTAAGTTGAGTTTGCTCATGTATGGTCTGAGACAACTATCATAAATAAAATTACATGGTATTTCCAACGAAATGTGGAAGTTCTTTATGTTTAAGTATGAAAAGTATACGGATCAATAAGATATCCAACTAATGATGAGTATCTTATCATGACTGTGCCCATCACGTACATCTGCCCATGTTGTACAGACTAGTTGACTATGGTGAACTTATTAACAGTGACTGAACATGAAGGTAGGCACGAGTATCATCATTATCATTTTCCAGCTTTTAGTTTAGTTCTTATTAAATATTGTAATTCTGGTAGTTTTGCTGTGTATTTAATTTAGCAAACCACAGACAAGTAACGGTGAGTAAATCAAAGGGAGACAGGAATGGCTAAAACTACCCATTTCTGGACCACTGAAAATTAATGGGGGTGTACATACATTCTTCCATTCAATACCATTTGTTAAGTAATATTTCAATTTGTAATGCTGAATCAATGTGGATTGAATTCATAGAAAAGGGCAAAACATATTTGGTGGCTATTTATTTATAGACCACCCAGTAGTAATGCCGATTCATTCATAGAGGATCTTGGTAGGACATTGCATGAACTTAATCACAAGTATCATGGATCCATAATTATAGGAGATTTTAATATTGATGTGGCAAAGTCGTCTAGTAATTCTGAAAAACTGCTAAACACTTACTATCATGTACCCGTGTAACAGATAGATCTGAAACAATAATTGACCACCTCTAGTTATGTCCACATTGATTCTGGCACTATTCTAGCCGATGTTTCTGACCGTGTTCCAATCTTTACCTTTTTTCAGTAATGTAGATATCTCATTCTCAGACACAGGCAATACATACAATCTTGTAAGGGATTTTTCAAAATATGATAAGGATGAATTTGCTAGGGAAATTGAGAGAGAATCCTGGGATGGTGTTTTGAATTGCCAGGATGTTAATGACTTGTATAACTATTTCTGTACACGGTTTCTCGAAGTTGCTTCAAAGTATGCCCCACTGAAATCCATGCGACGGGGTAAAAAGAAAAGAAACGACAAACCCTGGATAACGAACGCAATTAGGAAATCAATAAAGAAGAAACATGCCATGTACAGACAAGCGACCTATCGGTCAGAATAGCTCCGCTGTTTTTTTTTTATTTTATTGTTTTTTTTGGTGACATGTAGAAGTGGTTCAGTTCTTCAGCTCTTCACTATGCAGTTTTGTTTTAGCGATGTAATAAAGTGGTTAGTGGTTTCATATGATGTCTCACTATAAACACATTTTACACAGAAGTTGGTAATGTATTGTACTTTTATACGATAGTCACCATTTTATAACAAAAATCTACTGTTATGAAAAATTGCACAAAATCTCAGAAAAAAAATGACTGGGAAATGCACACAAGAAAAAGAAAAAAAGAGGATTTTGAGGTTGGCTATAAATAATTCCAGTGTCTTACAGCTTTAACCCTGGAAAATTTTAATGATGAATGAAATAAACTAGGGATCTAAAATAATTTTGAGGCAATTTGAATTTCAATTTTCTAACAAATTTACCAAGTCAACAACATTCAACTTGTACTAGTTGTAGTAGATATATATAGGGAAGAAATGTATTAATCGCCATCTTAGTTTCCGTACGGCGACAATCCCAAGTACCCGGAAGAGAGTCATTCTAAGCCATACGTTAGTTAACGAAATGGTTGAAGTGATCTTTTTTTTTTATTTCTTTTCATCACAACAAAATCTGCGTGATCAAAAGTGTTGTAAACCAAACCAGAAAGAATTATCGGACTGGCTAAACTTCCCGATGAACTGGAGGAAGGTCCAAGTCCAAGTAAGCCTCGATAGTACTATTAGTACATGAGAAAATCGTCTCAAACTAGCGATACAACTTTTAAAATATAACTTGACATGTCTTCATTTGTTAGAGTTATACAATTCAAGACGGGTTTTCACTCGAAAACAACAATTCTGTGAATAATGACACTCTGAACGCAGCAATTTCTCGGACGATGTTACCACTGTAACGTATGGCTGACAACGACTTGCTTCCGGGTTAGTCCCTCGTGCATCCGGGTACTTGGGATTGTCGCCGTACAGAAACTAAGATGGTGATTAATACATCGTCTGATATTTTAATTTACGGAGTTTCTTGTAACCGGCGCCTGTCAGCAAACTCGGCCAATTTTTTTTTCTTCATTCCATTGTATTTAAACCATGTACTTGACATTTCGCAATATTTATAATTCTCAACAAAATACCTCAACATGCCTCACTTCGCTCGTACTCAAATCAGCCCCGGTATGATCACTGACATGACTAGAGAGAACCTTTTCGGATTTACATGTAAAACGGGGAAAGATACGCAAAACATAATGCAAAGTCTGAAGCCAAATTAAAGTTGTAATTATTTTAATTATTTTTACTTGCCAAATATTTGCATTTTGGAAATGGCAAGACACGTTCATGTCGTTTAACTTTACATGTGAACTCTCGGCCAATAAACAAAGTTTGGTCGATTCACAGTCGGCAGTGAGACTGCTCTTGCATAACTTCAACCGCATGCCTAGGCATGCCTTCCTTACGCAAGTTGTCTTCATTCTGGTTCACTGTCACTCCAAATTGCACGACAATATACAAGTATGTGTCCTGAATTCGTCGGAAAATTGGTAAACCTAAATGTAATTCCAAAATTTATGTTGCTGGTACGAAAGAAGAGATGTCAGTTAAGGTTTAGGCGTTTACAGTATTTAAAAATAAGGCCTGTGAGCAGCCATTCAAAGTGTAATAGTCGCAAACTGAAGGATAGAGTATGCAAATGAGGATGTTGCGGACTGGCTGATTATGTAGAAGGGGTGCAGAATTGGGCCTGTTTCGAACAAACGCTTGTCACTTGGGCGCCCAATGCGTAGAATTATGACTATAGCACATATTACATTGCTTGTTTGACGTCAATAGTGTCTTTTGAAAAGTGGCAGTTTACTTAAAGTCTCGTCGACTGATTTCCAATATGGCGTCGGTCACAATGCTCATTAACATATTCATTTTTTTTTCAAATTACAAAAAAAAAATCATAAAAAATAAAAATGAAGACGTGCTGACTTGAAATTAACAAATCTAAGTAAGCTTCCCTCTGTGCATCAACACACCAGATATCAAAGCAATCTGATAACTAGTATTCGAGGAGATGATGAAAATGTCATTTTTTGAAAAAAAAATCATAAAAAATTGAAAATGGTACAGATCAACTTGGCATGAACAAATCTGAATAGCCTCCCCAAAGGGAACAAGCACACCAAATATCGAAGAATTTTGACTGTCACTTTCGGAGAAGATGATGAAAATATAAAAATTTGACAGACACCAATGATTCCACCTATACTCTATACCTTAATACAACCTATACCTAAAGCTATGCTTTCAGCTTTCGCTGACAGTGGAGCTAAAAACTTATCAAAAATAATTTCCAAGAACCAACTCTGAGTCATTTCAAAAGGTATAGAAATATTTTAACGAGTGTTCTAAGGAAAGCTAAAAAGTATTACTATACAACACTCTTGTATCTTTGCAGAACAATATGAAAGAAACATGGGGAGTTATCTCTGAACTAATTGGGAAACAGAAATGTAATCAAATCAAAATTCCAAATCAATTGAAGCGTGTGTCATTTGATACTGTGACTCATACTCATTTGCAAAATATGGTAGAAGATTTTAATGATTTCTTTGTTAATATTGGACCAAATCTTGCTGAGAAAATTAACACTTCACTTTCAACAATACCTGATCATATGTCATATCTCGGTTGTAATGCTTCCAATACCTTGTTCCTACAACCTGTAACTGAAGAGGATGTCAAAACGATGCTCTTATCTCTAGATGTTGCCAAGGCAATCGGTTACGACAATATGAGTGTAAAACTCATAAGGGATTCAGCTGATTATATATCAAAACCATTGTGCCACGCACGTTTTGAATTTGTCATTTATAAAAGGTAAATTCCCAAATGCTCTAAAAATAGCACGGGTTGTCCCTATATTTAACAAGTCATTGAGAATGACATATTCCCCGCTATGATTGGGTTTTAAGGAACTGGCAGTTTATGTTGTCATTTTCTTGATATCACTACTCTGATCACGCAACAACAACTTGTGAACCTAAATCAAACAGACTTAGATACATGTATGTTGTGTCTGCTCGTTGGACATGGAACATGCCTACTCATGTTGTGTCTCATCATTGGACATGGGACATGCCTATTCTTCAAGATGACATGATGGAATAAACCATTCAACAATAAAGGATGGGTCGGGTATGGGGGGGGGGGGGGGAGACCTGTTCAAGCATGTCTGAGTTATGGCTTTGGACATGGAAAATTTGCAAATAAAATGGCTGCCAGCATCCATATTGGATCGTATCACGACAACAATGAATATGCACATGTATGTCATAAAACACTGTCCTAATACCAACTTTGAATGAGATCTGTTCAAGCATGTCTGAGTTATGGCTTTGGACATGGAAAATTCACAAACAAAATGGCTGCCAGGCAGCCATATTGGATCGTATCATGATGAAAATGGATAAGCACATGTATGTCATAGAACACTGTGCTAATACCAACTTTGAATGAGATCTGTTCAAGCATGTCTGAGTTATGGCTTTGGACATGGAAAATTCACAAACAAAATGGCTGCTAGGCAGCCATATTGGATCGTATCACGACAACAATGAATATGCACATGTATGTCATAGAACACTGTCCTTATACCAACTTTGAATGAGATCTGTTAAAGCATGTCTGAGTTATGGCTTTAGACAGGGAAAATTCGCAAACAAAATGGCTGCTAGGTGGCCATATTGGATCGTATCATAAAACAAATTGACGTGCATATGTATGCCATAGCATGTTGCCCCTGTACCAAGTTTGAAAAAAATCGGTCCAGGCATCTCCAAGAAACGGCTGCGGACGGACGGACGGAGGGACGGAGGGACAGACGGAACCCAATCCATAAGTCCCCATCCTGGCCTTCGTCCGGCGGGGACTAAAAAGGGAAACACAGAAAACACAGGAAATTAAAGAATTATTTCTATTTTGCCTTTACTAAGCAAAATTTTTGAAAAAATGGCTGATAATCAAATTCTAAACTTCTGTTTAGAATGGTTTTCGGAAGCAACATGGCACCAAACCGAGGCTGTCTTTGATCATCCATGGCCAGAAGTCAGATATTTTGCACGAAATACATTTTTTACATTTAACCCATGCACGTTTTACATTTTTTAAAGAGAAGTTAGTATTCATTAAATGCAAGCTACCCGGACCATCGCCGACAGATAGAATGTATTTCGTGCAACTCTAGAATGTATTAAATGTATTAAATGTATTAAATGCAAGCTACCCGGACCATCGCCGACAAACGACAAATATAATGTATTTCGTGCAACTCTAGAATGTATTAAATGTATTAAATGCAGAGTTGCACGAAATACATTCTAGTATTGGAGACGGTACGGGACCTTGCATTTAATACATTTAATACATTCTAGTATCGGGAGACGGTACGGGACCTTGCATTTAATACATTTAATACATTCTAGAGTTGCACGAAATACATTCTAGTATCGGGAGACGGTACGGGACCTTGCATTGTAATACATTTAATACATTCTAGAATTGCACGAAATACATTCTAGTATCGGGAGACGGTAGGGGACCTTGCATTTAATACATTTAATACATTCTAGTATCGGGAGACGGTACGGGACCTTGCATTTAATACATTTAATACATTCTAGAGACGGGACCTTGCATTTAATACATTTAATACATTCTAGAGTTGCACGAAATACATTCTAGTAACGGGAGACGGTAGGGGACCTTGCATTTAATACATTTAATACATTCTAGAGTTGCACGAAATACATTCTAGTATGAGGAGACGGTACGGGACCTTGCATTTAATGCATTTAATACATTCTAGAGTTGCACGAAATACATTCTACTTCTCGGCGATGGTCCGGGTAGCTTGCATTTAATACATTTAATACATTTAATGCATTTAATGCATTTAATACATTTAATACATTCTAGAGTTGCACGAAATACATTCTATTCCTTGGCGGTGGTCCGGGTAGCTTGCATTTAATACATTTAATACATTTAATACATTTAATGCGTTTAATACATTTAATACATTCTAGAGTTGCACGAAATACATTCTATTCCTCGGCGATGGTCCGGGTAGCTTGCATTTAATACATTTAATACATTTAATGCATTTAATACATTCTAGAGTTGCACGAAATACATTCTATTTCTCGGCGATGGTCCGGGTAGCTTGCATTTAATACATGTAATACATTTAATGCATTTAATACATTCTAGAGTTGCACGAAATACATTCTATTCCTCGGCGATGGTCCGGGTAGCTCGCATTTAATACATTTAATACATTTAATACATTTAATGCATTTAATACATTTTGGAGTTGCACGAAATACATTCTATTTCTCGGCGATGGTCTGGGTAGCTTGCATTTAATACATTTAATGCATTTAATACATTCTAGAGTTGCACGAAATACATTCTATTTCTCGGCGATGGTCCGGGTAGCTTGCATTTAATACATTTAATACATTTAATACATTTAATACATTTAATGCATTTAATACATTTTGGAGTTGCACGAAATACATTCTATTTCTCAGCGATGGTCCGGGTAGCTTGCATTTGATACACTTAATACATTTAATGCATTTAATACATTTTAGAGTTGCACGAAATACATTCTATTTCTCGGCGATGGTCTGGGTAGCTTGCATTTAATACATTTAATGCATTTAATACATTCTAGAGTTGCACGAAATACATTATATTCCTCGGTGATGGTCCGGGTAGCTTGCATTTAATACATTTAATGCATTTAATACATTCTAGAGTTGCACGAAATACATTCTATTTCTCGGCGATGGTCCGGGTAGCTTGCATTTAATACATTTAATACATTTAATGCATTTAATACATTTAGTACATTCTAGAGTTGCACGAAATACATTCTATTTCTCAGCGATGGTCCGGGTAGCTTGCATTAAACACCAAAGAAATGGAAAACCGGGTGACAGGTGGTCTCTTCCGAGGTTATTATATTGGCACCTTAAGACACCTCTATTCATACCTTAAAACAAACTCTCACTTTCAGTCAAAGACAATGGAAAATACAATAGCATTTAAGAGGATATTCTTGCTGCTAGACGTTCGGGCTTTCTTTCGATGCTATAACTATAAGCAAACGAAGTTCGCATGTGAGGGCTTGCCCGAACACTCGGATGTTCCATCCTCGATAGCGTTGCTCGGATGTGTGTCGAATTTTATCGGAAGAACATCCGAGGGCTAGCTGATAGACTATTAAGAGGAAAGAAAAATCGTCCAGAAACTATATGGGTTGATGGTGTAAACTTTATTCATTGTTGGGAAACAATAACTTGAAAATATGTCACCTTTAAACTTTAAAGCCTTCCCTTTGTGCATACATTTAATAAATTCCCTACATTCTATTTTTCGGCGATGGTCCGGGTAGCTTGCATGAAACACATTTAATATGTTTACTATATTCTAGCGTTGCACGAATGGTGGGACATTGAAGTGTTTTTATTTTTTCACGTGGTTAGTACTAGTGTGACCTCCCTGTGTACGGGAACTTCCATATCAAACACGTGTATACCCTAATCTCTATAGTAATGGTACTTTAGGAATTAGACCTAATCTTTGAATCAAAAGCATATTAACACTATGGTGTTAACACATCACTTTTTCGGACAAAAGAAGCATAGAAACTACTGTACAGGCTTTGAAAAGATACGGGATTGTGAAACGAAACCTTGCCAGCGACAGGAGACACGTATCCGTGTGAAAATACTTTTGAGTATATTGTCCTGATTGAAGCTTAGACAGTGATTCTCCTCTGTCTATCAACATTGTGATGGGGAGGAGGTGTACAAAGACTTATTCGTATAATAAACACATTCTTCAATATTAAAAGGAAGTAATTGTATCATTCTTGGTACCATAGCTCTACAAATGTCATGTCGTTATATTAAAAATACATTATCTGAAAAAAAAATGTTTTGTGTTCAATGGTAGACGCGTAGTCAATAAAGTGCACATGTTCGTATCACCAGGCCACTTATAGGCCACTAACATCAAGCACTACGCTTCCGATTAAAATTTCCTTCGCAACTTCTTTTCGTTGAGTAGATCACACGCGGTGATGAGGAACATATTAAATCGAACAGAGTTCATATGACGAACTGAATGTTTCAATCGTCCTAACCAATAAAATTTTTGTTCACAGGCTTCGGTGTTAATTCTATAGAATACGTCCAACTTGTCCGGGTTCATGTTCTTTTTACACCAGGCTGACACATGATTTTGGAAATGCATTCTGTCAACTACAATGGTTAAATCATTCAAAAATCTGTCATTTGCTGTGGAGGAGCTACGTTTAGGATTTTTTACAAATTTATGTAAATGACAACCGTCGTCATATGCTAAGTACATCGGCAAACATTCACTGTGGCACAACAACCAAATCAAGAAACAGTAAACTTGTGATAGTGACTCTGAGCCGAAAAGTTCACATAAACCAAACACTATCCCACAGTTAAATACTGCAGCACAAATCCTAGTCTTGCTGCTAGACGTTCGGGCTTTCTTTCGATGCTAAAACTATAAGCGAACGAAGTTCACATGTGAGGGCCTGCCCGACCATCCTCGATAGCGTTGTTCGGCTGTGTGTCGTATTTTATGGGAAGAACATCCGAGGGCTAGCTGATAGACTACACAAATCCCTGCTGTCCTGTGTTTTCATCCTTTCTGTTTCGATTTTTCAGTTTTGGCAGCCAAGTCATTGCGTTCCTCGTCAGATACTAGAATGTATTAAATGCATTAAATGCAAGGCCCCGTACCATTTCCCGATACTAGAATGTATTAAATGTATTAAATGCAAGGTCCCGTGCCGTCTCCTGATACTAGAATGTATTTCGTGCAACTCTAGAATGTATTAAATGCATTAACTGCAAGGTCCCGTACCATCTCCCGATAGTAGAATGTATTAAATGTATTAAATGCAAGCTACCCCGACCATCGCCGACAAATACAATGTATTTCGTGCAACTCTAGAATGTATTAAATGCATTAAATGTATTAAATGCAAGCTACCAGGACCATCGCCGACAAATAGAATGTATTTCGTGCAAGTCTAGAATGTATTAAATGCATTAAATGTATTAAATGCAAGCTACCCGGACCATCGCCGACAAATAGAATGTATTTCGTGCAAGTCTAGAATGTATTAAATGCATTAAATGTATTAAATGCAAGCTACCCGGACCATAGCCGACAAATAGAATGTATTTCGTGCAAGTCTAGAATGTATTAAATGCATTAAATGTATTAAATGCAAGCTACCCGAACCATCGCCGACAAATAGAATGTATTCCGTGCAAGTCTAGAATGTATTAAATGCATTAAATGTATTAAATGCAAGCTACCCGGACCATCGCCGAGAAATAGAATGTATTTCGTGCAACTCTAGAATGTATTAAATGTATTAAAGTGGCCATATGGATGAGAATTTGGTATTTATTTTGGATTTTTATTTGATAAAATAGCTTCACTATGTTTTTCTACTTGAAAAAATAATGTGAAAGAACATTGACCAAGTCTGTGTTCATAACTCAATACATTGCAAAAAGATGCAAAAAGTGTAAAAAGTTTGTTATTGTACGTACAATAACAAACATTTTACACATCGTTTAATGTTTTGCAGTTTATTGAGTTGCGAACTTGGTATATGTTATTTCACATCATTTTTTCAAGTAGAAAAACATAGTGAAGCTGTTTTATCAAATAAAAATCCAAAATAAATACCAAATTCTCATCCATATGGCCACTTTAAATGCAAGCTACCCGGACCATTGCCGAGAAATAGAATGTATTTCGTGCAACTCTAGAAAGTATTAAATATATTAAATGTATTAAAAGTATTAAATGCAAGCTACCCGGACCATCGCCGAGGAATAGAATGCATTTCGTGCAACTCTAGAATGTATTATGTGCATTAAATGTATTAAATGCAAGCTACCCGGACCATCGCCGAGAAATAGAATGTATTTCGTGCAACTCTAGAATGTATTAAATGTATTAAATGCTTGCTACCCGGACCATCGCCGAGGAATAGAATGTATTTCGTGCAACTCTAGAATGTATTAAATGCATTAAATGCATGAAATGTATTAAATGTATTAAATGCAAACTACCCGGACCATCGCCGAGGAATAGAATGTATTTCGTGCAACTCTAGAATGTATTAAATGCATTAAATGTATTAAATGTATTAAATGCAAGCTACCCGGACCATCGCCAAGGAATAGAATGTATTTCGTGCAACTCTAGAATGTATTAAATGCATTAAATGCATTAAATGTATTAAATGTATTAAATGCAAGCTACCCGGACCATCGCCGAGAAATAGAATGTATTTCGTGCAACTCTAGAATGTATTAAATGTATTAAATGTATTAAATGCAAACTACCCGGACCATCGCCGAGGAATAGAATGTATTTCGTGCAACTCTAGAATGTATTAAATACATTAAATGTATTAAATGTATTAAATGTATTAAATGCAAGCTACCCGGACCATCGCCGAGAAATAGAATGTATTTCGTGCAACTCTAGAATGTATTAAATGCATTAAATGTATTAAATGTATTAAATGCTTGCTACCCGGACCATCGCCGAGGAATAGAATGTATTTCGTGCAACTCTAGAATGTATTAAATGCATGAAATGTATTAAATGTATTAAATGCAAACTACCCGGACCATCGCCGAGGAATAGAATGTATTTCGTGCAACTCTAGAATGTATTAAATGTATTAAATGTATTAAATGTATTAAATGCAAGCTACCCGGACCATCGCCAAGGAATAGAATGTATTTCGTGCAACTCTAGAATGTATTAAATGCATTAAATGCATTAAATGTATTAAATGTATTAAATGTATTAAATGCAAGCTACCCGGACCATCGCCGAGAAATAGAATGTATTTCGTGCAACTCTAGAATGTATTAAATGTATTAAATGTATTAAATGCAAACTACCCGGACCATCGCCGAGGAATAGAATGTATTTCGTGCAACTCTAGAATGTATTAAATACATTAAATGTATTAAATGTATTAAATGTATTAAATGCAAGCTACCCGGACCATCGCCGAAAAATAGAATGTATTTCGTGCAACTCTAGAATGTATTAAAAGCATTAAATGTATTAAATGTATTAAATGTATCAAATGTATTAATTGCATGCTACAGGACCATCGCCGAGGAATAGAATGTATTTCGTGCAACTCTAGAATGTATTAAATGCATTAAATGCATGAAATGTATTAAATGTATTAAATGCAAGCTACCCGGACCATCGCCGAGGAATAGAATGTATTTCGTGCAACTCTAAAATGTATTAAATGCATTATTAAATGTATTAAATGTATTAAATGCAAGCTACCCGGACCATCGACGAGGAATAGAATGTATTTCGTGCAACTCTAGAATGTATTAAATGCATTAAATGTATTAAATGTATTAAATGCAAGCTACCCGGACCATCGCCGAGGAATAGAATGTATTTCATGCAACTCTAGAATGTATTAAATGCATTAAATGTTTTAAATGTATTAAGTGTATTAAATGCAAGCTACCCGGACCATCGCCGAGGAATAGAATGTATTTCATGCAACTCTAGAATGTATTAAATGTATTAAATGTATTAAATGTATTAAATGCAAGCTACCTGGACCATCGCCGAGGAATAGAATGTATTTCGTGCAACTCTAGAATGTATTAAATGCATTAAATGTATTAAATGTATTAAATGTATTAAATGCAAGCTACCCGGACCATCGCCGAGGAATAGAATGTATTTCGTGCAACTCTAGAATGTATTAAATGCATTAAATGTATTAAATGTATTAAATGCAAGCTACCCGGACCATCGCCGAGGAATAGAATGTATTTCGTGCAACTCTAGAATGTATTAAATGCATTAAATGTATTAAATGCAAGCTACCTGGACCATGGCCGAGGAATAGAATGTATTTCGTGCAACTCTAGAATGTATTAAATGCATTAAATGTATTAAATGTATTAAATGTATTAAATGCAAGCTACCCGGACCATCGCCGAGGAATAGAATATATTTCATGCAACTCTAGAATGTATTAAATGCATTAATTGTATTAAATGTATTAAAAGTATTAAATGTATTAAATGCAAGCTACCCGGACCATCGCCGAGGAATAGAATGTATTTCGTGCAACTCTAGAATGTATTAAATGTATTAAATGTATTAAATGTATTAAATGCGAGCTACCCGGACCATCGCCGAGGAATAGAATGTATTTCGTGCACCTCTAGAATGTATTAAATGTATTAAATGCATTAAATGTAATAAATGTATTAAATACAAGCTACCCGGACCATCGCCGAGGAATAGAATGTATTTCGTGCAACTCTAGATTGTATTAAATGCATTAAATGCATTAAATGTATTAAATGTATTAAATGTATTTCGTGCAGCCTTAGAATGTAAAAATGTATTAAATGTAAAATAGTAAAGTACTGGCCATAGCTCTCTTTGATCAGCCTCACCCAACATCTTCTTGAAGAAATTGATAAGAAAGGGAAATCCAACTCTTGGGTTATTCATTGATTTTTTGAAATCGTTTGACACCATAAATCATGATATTCTAATATCGAAATTAGAATATTATGGAATACTTCATGGAACCACCTCCCTTTTGATCTCCGCCATTCCAAATCTTTGTCAACCTTCAGACATTCTCTCAAAACTCGCCTCTTCAACTGCTAATAACTGTTTTTCTTTCTCATTTTATTTAATACACATTACCTTGAATTCACATTTCCATTAACTATTTCTGTATCCACTCTTCCTCTGCGCTTCGAGCTCTTCGGAGATGAGGCGCATTACAAATCATCTTATTATTACTATTAATACGAGGTTTGCCCTTTCAATGGCTAAAAGATTATCTCACTTTCAGGTATCAGTTTGTAGGTATAAATGGTGTTAATTCCTCCAAGCGGGTAATTACTTGTGGTGTTCCCCAAGGCTCAATTCTAGGACCTACACTTTTTCTTGTATATATTAATGATATACCATTATCTTCCGATTTATTTGACTTGAGATTGTATGCCAATGATTCAAATTTATTCCATACTTTTACTGATAGAAGTAATGTTATTGATATGACATCAATGAGCTATGAATTATTAAACAATGATTACTTCACTCCAATTAGCCATTCTTATTCAACACGGCAAAGCGATTTGAATATTCCAAGAACAAAACATAGGTCGGGCCAATTCAGCATAAAATATGCAGGTGCGAAACTATGCAATAAAATACCAGTGCATATTAGGACTATACAATGCAGATCAGAGTTTAAGCAGGAATTTAGAAAATGACTACATTCTGGTTGTTTCGGGATCTAGAGCTCATGTTTAATTTATTTTGTAATTTCAGTGTATTTCCATGTATCATCTACCACGTTTAAATATTCTTGATTGAAACAGTTATTAAAAATTAATGATGAGTGTCATATGTTTTGTGAGGGGAGGACTCGATTAGTTGTGTAACAACTACTTCCACACCCTTTTCCCGAATAACACATATATTGTATATACATAAGGACATTTTGTTCTGTTCTGTAATCAAATTTTTTGTACGTGAAATAAATTATTATTATCATTATTATTAATAGAGACAACGTGCTAGTCCCCCAAAACACCTCTAAAGTACAACTTTTTAAAAGTAGATGTGCCATTGATTGCTACATTTAAGGTTTGGGATGATCACTGCGAAGATAAGAGCATGTTTTGGTGACTGCATCACACCGTTTGGTTTGGTATCAGTTGAGCTAGCTCGCACGCAGGCTATGCAAATTAGTTAGTGGGACCAGAATGTGATCTCATTCCTTGGTGTACGCCTGCACAGATTTCAAGTTCACGGGGGTCATTTCAACTGCGACTGTGCAGTTCATTGATATTGTAACCTCCCATTTTGGTGTGGTGCCGAACTGTTTATGGGCCCTGCTAAAGTCTGGCCCTCCCACCACACAAACTTGGCCAGCAAAACCCATACTCAGGCTGAAAAGATTAATACCCATGGCACAAATTTGCGACCATTTTAATTGCATATGCGACAAACTTTGTCGGGTTGCGACTAATTTATCGACAGTGGTCACATTTTGCAACTAAACATTTTTCCCTGGAACTTGCAGTGTTTTGCCGAGGCCGCACCCTGGCGTCTATCCCGCAAAAAATATCTGATGACGCGTCAGAAAATCGTGAGTTACGGCCCTTTGGTGTGTTTAATTCCCCCGCCAAAATTGACTTTTGGTCATTTGTAAACTAACATGAAAGATAACTATACTGACTCCGTAAGGGACAGTGTTGTTGACATCATGCAAGATACAGTGACAACGTACAGTTCTATTTATAAAATGAATTGTTAACATAAACATTGCAACAAAAAGATCAACTTTGATAAATCTACAATTGAAACATTAGAGGGAGGAGATGAGATGCTCTCTTCAAATGTTTTGTATACTGTCATTGTCACGACCTCTGACCTACTCACTGACGTGTACGAAATATTGAACTTGCTACGTAGGGGAAACTCGGAACATCTATCTGCCACAGAAGCCTTATTAAACCAAATTTTCAATTGTTGATGGGCTAGATAAATTGAACATGACTTGTGTATTTTGATTCACAAAAAGCCGTGTTAGAGTCGTGTTGCATGATGTTGACAGTGACACGTGAATGTTGGGCACTGAATCAATGTGTGATCACTGGCATGGACACTATAGATGCCGATGCATGTGCACCCGGTCAGACATGAAGAATGAACTTGTTTTGAAATCAGAAAATAATTAGTTATATATTTAAAGGATCCTCACTTTGATGTTGTTGATAGTTTTAATTCAAGATTTCTGAGTTTCAAGGACACCTAATGTCAGCTAATCCTATCAAGTTTACAATGTAACTTGCTGTCATTTGATATACAATGTAGCAGGATAAAATCATGTTTATCAAGTAGCCGTCCGATGCGGTCATGACCACGGCCAGACGAAGCACCCTTCATCTGGCGGTAGAATATTCATGAATTAACAATACCACGGTCAAGTCTTTACCATATCCTGTTTGAAGCGGCAGCCGCTGCACACCACCGCAAACCGCCACCCAGTGGGCGTGAAGTCATAAGGAGGTGTGAAGCATGTAGTTATAAAATTAAATAATGATCAACTTTAAGTGTTGCAATTGGCATTTTTATATGTAGTAGAAAAGGCACGAAATAACGATGACAAATGGAACTGACGACATAATTTACAACCTGCGTTGCCAATGTTCCCGACTGTCTGATCAGCAAAAATGTTGTGATCTATCATTTTCATGAAACAGCAGTATCGTTAGCCTAGATACTTTGGCTATGAGGCAATCATATACATGTACCTGCAAAGTAGCTAATGATATGGCTGTTTTATGAAAACAGTAGATCGTGATATTCGGGCTGATCAGTCGTTGGGGACGTCGGCAATGTAATGCAGGTTGTCAATAACAATAACAATATTACAATAAAATATACAGCTAGGTACACTTTCAACCTGGGTTAGGTGTAGAATAGTGTCTTTTTCAAAGGGTCGTTTATGAACTCCATGTATTTCTTATGGCGCTAAACTACATTGTAGCTAAATATGATAAACACAGCTAAATAATACTAGCGTGACATATTTATTAGCTGAACTTTTAGAACGTCTTCAACTAAGTGAATTTTTTTGTACCAAGGATGTATTGGATATAAATACAATAATTAGCGTGTTCTAAATAACATTCTAAATTTATAAATTAGCTATGTTTTAGAACCTCCTCGACCAAGTGAATCTTTTGTACCAATGATATATCGGATATGTATGATAATTAGCGCGTTCTAAATAGCATTCTACATAACTTAGCTGAAGTTTAGAAAGTCGTTGGCTTAGGGATATTTTAAACCAATGATATATCAGATATTAACAATAATTAGTGCATTCTAAATAACATTCTAAATTTATAAATTACCTGAAGTTTAGCACGTACCTGGCTGAGTGAATTTTTTGTACAAGGATACATCGGATTTACAATAATTATTGCGTTCTAAATATCGTTCTAAATTTAAATTTGGGTATTGTAAGAAAGCTTAGTGATTTCTTTTAAGAGAAGGAAGAATGTATAATTTATGTATGCATGTGTGTCTTATCTATGATTAACAACCGAAGTGACGACAAAGATGTAACAACGATATACTGATACAACAAGTAATTGAGAATGACACAGCCCCGCTATGATTGGGTTTTAAAGAACTGGCAGTTTATGTTGTCATTTCAAACCTGGTTAATGTTGTTTGGCCTCATATGGTTCATTGAAGGATGGGTCAGATACCGGGAGGGGGGGGGGGGGCATTCCTGTGCTTCTTATCTCAAGTAAAGACATTAATTGCACCCAATGATGATACAATTAGTTTGATACACAAAAAATTACAATTCGATTTCTTGATATCACTACTCTGATCACGCAACAACACTTGTGAACCTAAATCAAACAGAGATATGTTGTGTCTGCTCATTGGACATGGAACATGCCTACTCGTGTTGTGTCTCCTCGTTGGACATGGGACATGCCTACTCATCAAGAGGACGTCTTGGAATAAACCATTCAACAATAAAGAAAGGGTTGGGTATGGAGGGGGGGGGGAACCTGTTCAAGCATGTCTGTGTTATGGCTTTGGACATGAAAACTGCGCCAACAAAATGGCTGCCAGGCAGTCATATCGGATTGTATCATGACGAAAATGGATATGCACATGTATGTCATAGAACACTGTGCTAATACCAACTTTGAATGAGATCTGTTCAAGCATGTCTGAGTTATGGCTTTGGACATGGAAAATTCGCAAACAAAATGGCTGCCAGGCAGCCATATTGGATCGTATCATGACAACAATGAATATGCACATGTATGTCATAGAACACTGTGCTAATACCAACTTTGAATGAGATCTGTTAAAGCATGTCTGAGTATAGGGTAAAGGACAAATAATCAATTTTGTTCTCGTGATTTTCCGGATTTCTAATATTATTTTCTCTACATTTCAATTAAAGTTTTAAATATTGTTTCCTCTCACCCCCCCCCCCCCACACCACTATTTTCGACTGTTACCACTGTCTTATCAGTGTTTTCTAACTTTGCATTAATTAGCAGATTGCTAATCCTAGAACAAACTCATGTTCTAATTGCCCAATTAACACATTGCAGCAGTAAGTGTAAACATCTACTGATCCGACTAATGGACAAATGATCAATTTTGTTCTTGCGATTTTCCGGATTGCCAATATTATTTTCTGTGTATTTCAAATAAAGTTTTAAATACTGTTTCCTCTCACTTGTTTTTTTTCTTTCTATTTTAGTGTGAGACTGAAATGTGAGTAGAATTTAAATAAAGATAATTTTGTCACACTAGTTCTTGTTTTATTTTCAAAGCCAAGTGTACAATATAAACTAGAATTTGATTTGTAGTGCCCAAATAGGAAGTATATTCATCCCTTCTGACAAATTCATACTGAAGAGACTAGAACAATTTAGATTAAGTTCTTTTATAAACTATCTAATAGTATGAAGATATAGGCATATAGTTTCTGACTTTGCTGGACTGGTTTTACTCTCACACCACTAGCACTAATCTGAGTTTTACTTGAACTACAAAGGTCAACTCAATTCACACCTTCTAAATCCCCCTTTGTCTTACACTATCCAATACTGATAAGACTTCACCAGCAACTCAGACAAGGAGTTGGTTATAACCAGCTACACAAACTTTAATATTAGCTCCAGTAGAGGACTGCTAATCCTGTACATGTCAAACACCAAGTCAACATTTTGACAGCTAAGGGGTGGACCATTCGATATCCGGGGGGGGGGGGCTTGGAAGATTTCGGGGGAAAAAAAGATGCCAAATGGGGTTACTTGAAGAAAAAAAATCTGGATCTGAATGGGTGATGGAAAAAAAAAGATGGACCACTGCTGCTAGAAAAAAAAATGTCTTGGCAGGGAAACGATGCACAAGTTCGAGTGTACTGTTCAACCTGCTAGTACCTCTCCAACCAGGACACTTGTCAGATCACAACAAACATTTTTAAACACATGTCAGGGACCAGTTAGTTTTGTTGGCCTGTGGTACATATATATATTTGTTCTTTCATACATTTTTTAAATATTACGTCATGTAAGGGTTCAAACATAACTATACATAAAATTATACATATACATGTGTTACCTAGCTTAACCACACTAGTTAAGAACATGCCATGTAAATGTTTGTCTGTTTCACAATCAGTGCTTCACTTATCTTGCACTTTGGGGCAAAAGTGAACTTGAAGGTTTTGTAATGGTAATCTTCATACTATTAGATAGTTTATAAAAGAACTTAATCTAAATTGGTTCTAGTCTCTTCAGTATGAATTTGTCAGAAGGGATGAATATACTTCCTATTTGGGCACTACAAATCAAATTCAAGTTTCTATTGTACACTAGGTATGACCTGCTAAAGTGCTCTAACATACCAGTGACTTTACTATACATGCAATATCAATGCCCCTATACCGATGTTGCCCACTTTTATAACATGGAAAACTTATTTAAGTTATATATTACTTTACCTTTTCGAAGCTTGGCAATATTACCTCAGAGGCTATGAATAACCTAACAATTGCCTAAATAGAAACAAAAAACTCCAGATCTGCCAAAGGGGGGGGGGGGGGCCTTGGACTCCCTCACCCCAGAGGCCACTCATTCGTTAAACCAACAATAAGATTCACCAACATTGGTAAAAAAACTTCAAAAGCTTCTAGGGGGAGACCCCCTAGGACCCCCATAATAGGTAGACATGTCCCAGTCTCAAATCAAAGTTCTTCCCTCCACCTCTACTGTCAAGATGCTATGAAACTTTATTTCAAAAATGTTTCAACCATATGTAGTTGCATTTTACATGTTAGAGCTGTCTTGTAAAGCTTGCAAATTATTGTCTGAAAGTGTCTGTGAATAGCCTAAAATTGCTTTAGGAGTAAAAATCCTCCAGGGCCAGAACCCCCCCCCCCCCCACACACACTCACACAAGAGGTGGACATATCCCAGTCTCAAAGCTCTTCCCCTCTACAGCTTACCGACAAGATGCTATGAAACTTTATTCATGGGGCCAGCAGTGACTTTTTGTCAGCCCAATGAAAAAAACAACACTGACCACCCCCTATCCCCCCAGGCTGGAGAAACTGACCGGTCTGTCTGAATGTTTGAGCTCACCAATCAAGTTCCCGATTTGCATTTTCAGAGTGTCATCATGGCATAAAAACTGTCAATGATGTTTATTTAATTGAAATTAAACATGTATTGAAATATGTAGTTTACTATATACTCTGTGTGTGATAGTACAGCATCTCTTTACTCTCTGTATTACACTGAGAAAACCGAACAGAAAATTGTGGCAACAAAAGTAGGTGTTCAACATACGTGTAAAACAAAATCCGGATATCTCAAAGAAGGAAAGAAAAAAAAAAGTTGCCAGCATAGGCGAAGGAGAAAAAGAATTATTCACAGGCAAGCAGGTGGGAAAAAAATAATGACTCGCCACCAATCTTCCAAGCGCCCCCCCCCCCCAGGATATCAAATGGTCTACCCCTTTAAGGGTATAAATTTATTTAAAAGTGTCTTTTACCTCTTTGAAAGCCTTCGCTATTCGGTCCAAAATCCGGTCTTGAAGTCTCAAGCGCTCGTTGGACATCTCATTGGATTTTCTGCTTACATCTCAGGTCAACGGAAACTGATAGTATCACGTACTCCCAGAGTATTCCGTACATCCGATATTTCTCGTTCCTGGACATTTACCAATTTCGCCACAGCGCCATTTTGTGCAGTCAACTATTATCGGAAGAGAATGAGACTGGATCGGATGTCCTGAACCAGGTCGCGGGGGGTCTTAGCGCGTTTTGACAGGAGCGTCACAACGAGGGCGAGACTATTATGTAAATAGTACTGGGCATCTGGAATTTGTTTTTCAAATCAACGTAAGTTAGCTGTCCATACACTTGCTATCGCAATTGCTATCGAAAACAACAATCAAAATGACGTGGAGAGAGAAGTTTATCGAACGCACAGATGATTACAGTGGCTATGTAAACAACGTTGCAGAGGCATTAGAACTGATTCGTGTATTTGAGATCGAAACACATTCTAAATTTTGTGTTTACCGTCTACAATTTACAAAGTCGTTTGGTTCTTGTACATTTAGAGACGTTATTGGTAGGTAGGTAGACGGTAATTTCATGACATAAATATTCAGCTTATTTAGATAGTTTTTCTTGATGTTTTTTTTTATATTAATACATGTGGTTTTATAGTATTATATTTAATTTGTCATATATAATAGTTTATCATTGACGAATAACCAAGATTTAAAAAAAAAATAATTTTAATTTATGGTTATTCTGTTTTTTCTAATAACTAGTGAATGTATATTGAAATAACTCATTTCTAACAAGTTCTGTTCGATAGAAGTGTTTCCTGAAATGTATATTTCTAACATGTAATTCAGAGCTTAGACTCATATCAGGTCCTAGAGACTGTTTTGTTCAAATGCATATTTACTGTGAAATACCCTTCAATTTGGAGATACTCATTGAACCCTTGTTCAAACCTAATTAGCATAACAATATTAATATTTAGGTATTACACAGGCCATAGTTAAGTTTTGAATTTATTTATATCTTATTTTGAATCTTTTATTGATATGTATCTCACAGATCATGATAGCGTAAGATTTTGTTTTGTTTTATACATTGTTAACTTGTTTTTTTTAAAGTGTCATTTTCTCTTGATTTTATCTCTTCCTTACTCATAATTTGTATTTATTTTTAATTTATTGAATAAAACATTTTATAAATAAACATTTTCAAGAATGTAGTGTTTTTTTGTATGCCATTATGGTGTTTTACTATTCCTGTTAATAGTTATAATGCATAATTTTCTCGATGTTAACATTCGGTTACTAATTTTCTGTAATTATTTATTTGTATTTTATTGAAATAAAATATTTACAAATAAATATTTTCAAAACTAATGTTTTAAAAAAAACCGCCATGTATGTCATTTTTTCTAACACACATAAATATGTCCATATAACTGGTATTTATAAAGGTAATCAGACAGACACTGTATCGATGCAAATATTAGATTTAATGATAATGTTGAACACTAAAACCATGAGGTATGTAATTCGCCCAAAACTGACCAAGTACGGGCAGAGTTACGAGCTCGTAAGTCTCCAGTACGAGTGACGTCTGAACTCCATATACGGGTGACGTCATACCCTTGTAGTTGGCCTAATTTTCGATGAGTACGCAGAGGACTCACGCTTGTCGTATTCCGCGAGTGCGTGGCGAATACTATTAAAGTATTTGGTTGTTGTAAATTAAATGTAATAATAATGATATTCTCTTATCATTGATGTGAAAAAAAATTCTCGGCAAGCTAACGTTTAGGCATATGTTATTTTGTATTCACTCGTAACTTGGAAGTATAATCGGCTCTGAACTTGGTGTGATTAATGTGAGCGGTGCGTTTCGTAACGCAATTTTCCCCGGGCGCTCGATTTATGCCACTTACCAATACGGCTTATGTTCGCAAACGCCGTTACGTTGTGTTGGCAGGATTGGTTAGGAAATTTATTTACATAATGAAACATTCAGTCACACATATCATGACGATAATATATTCCTTATTATTTGTCAGATCATTTGTCACTTACACGGATCGTTACTATAGCCACACACCCTTCAACAGAATGATATGTCCCAGGAAAAAAGATGGCACCTTTGAGGTCGTGCCGGTTGTGTTGTGTTCTTGCATGTCGTCGAAATCCATAAATCGTTTTGTATACCCGGTTACATTCCGGGCACTGGAAATTAGGATGAAAACGGGAGGAGCCTGAAGGTTTTGAGGATCCGTCATCGTCTGTTGGTGGGCTTCGGGAATCACCTGCACTTGTTGTACCCCTACTCATTGTTGCTTCACTTTTACCGTCATATTCAATTTCAGGTACGAATGGTAAAATTAAATCTTCGATTTCATCAAAAGTAAAAAAATCTGATCCATAAGCCATGACGAACTTTAAGGTATAGTGGCAAAACAAAATTAATAATATTTGTTAACAAATTACCACCTATGTCGACGAGGGACGACTAGCGACTTTCTTCAATACATGTACACAGTGTGAAAGACTGGCAGATATGCGTACCTGTCGTCAACTCGTAGTGTACCGATCCTCGCGTAACTCATAACTGCGTAACAACGTCATTGTTACAACTTACTCGGCAAGTAAAATCACTCACACAACCACAAAATGGTGATATATTATCAAGATATTGTCACTATATTTGATATTTTAATTAAAATTTGGGAATCAGTACATTAAATAAACAATAAATGTAAGTTTTCTGTCTGTAACCGGCAAAATAGGAAGCCGGCATTATAATTTATATGTTTACATTTTGCCAGGTCATGGGGTCACGACAATATTAACATAAATTAGCATAACAATACCGTCCGCACGATCTATCGCTAGAGGGCGTAAGCTTCCAATCCCTCTGTTTATGCTGTTTATACGTCCCTGGTCCTAGATCCTATGTCACTGTGATGGATGAAGGCGCGCAATACAGGGCTATTCGAATCGTTACATACAAAATACAAAAACGCCCAACTTTTAGCTATGCGAAGCTTCAAGGACTGTGAGAGAGTCGATACTATCATTGGATCTGATATTGTTCTTTTTATCTATTTTTTATCCTTAGCAATTCCAGTGTACTTATAAGAAATGCATCAAACACACACACTACCAATTTCAAGAACCTAGCAACATGGTTACAATTCAAAACAGGGTAGTGATAAGGCGTAAACAAAATAATTGTGTGGTTCCGATTACATTCAATTTTAGAATAGGTGGGGTAGGTAGATTAAAAAAAAAAAAAAATTTAAATCAATTTTCTTCATAGGTGAGTATGGGATATGGGTATGGGAAGCTATGGGAAGCCGTTCAGGCCAAAAGTATTTTTTTATTTTTGCTATAGAATTTTATATTTTTCGTACTTACAAACTAATTTTAACAGTTTATGTACTTTTATTCCATGTTCACATTATTTTAATTGAAAG